>NC_053026.1:52118580-52172951 GCF_003073215.2 Triticum urartu | reverse complement strand
TGACCGATAAAGATCTTCGTAGAATATGTAGGAGCCAATATGAGCATCCAGGTTCCGCTATTGGTTATTGACCGGAGACGTGTCTCGGTCATGTCTACATTGTTCTCGAACCCGTAGGGTCCGCACGCTTAAGGTTTCGATGACAGTTTCATTATGAGTTTATATGTTTTGATGTACCGAAGGAGTTCGGAGTCCCGGATGAGATTGGGGACATGACGAGGAGTCTCGAAATGGTCGAGACGTAAAGATCGATATATTGGACGACTATATTCAGACATCGGAAAGGTTCCGAGTGATTCGAGTATTTTCGGAGGTACCGGGGAGTTACGGGAATACGAGGAAGAAGCAATGGGCCTTAATGGGCTTGAGTGGGAAGGACCAGGAGGTGGCGCGCGCCCCTCCCAAGCCCAGTCCGAATTGGACAAGGGGTTTGGGGCGCGGCCCCTCTCTCCCTTCCTTCCCCTCTTCCCCCTTTTCCCCCCTTCTCCTAGTTGGACTAGGAAAGGAGGAAACCTACTCCAACTAGGAGTAGGAATCCTACTCCCCTGGCGCGCCCCTCCTAGGGCGGCCTCCTCCCCCCTTGCTCCTTTATATACGGGGGCAGGGGGCACCCAAAGACACACAAGTTGATCCTCGTGATCATTTTCTTAGCCGTGTGCGGTGCCCCTTTCCACCATAATCCTCGATAATATTGTAGCGGTGCTTAGGCGAAGCCCTGCGACGGTAGAACATCAAGATCGTCACCACGCCGTCATGCTGACGGAACTCTTCCCCGACACTTTGCTGGATCGGAGTCCGGGGATCGTCATTGAGCTGAACGTGTGCTAAAACTCGGAGGTGTCGTAGTTTCGGTGCTTGATCGGTCGGGCCGTGAAGACATACGACTACATCAACCGCGTTGTCATAACGCTTCCACTGTCGGTCTACAAGGGTACGTAGATCACACTCTTCCCTCGTTGCTATGCATCACCATGATCTTGCGTGTGCGTAGGAAATTTTTTGAAATTACTACGTTCCCCAACAGCGCATACGTACATGACCGGGAAACGGCCCTTCGTTAATGCGGAGGAATCCCGAAGATTCCGCTGAGTCATCGAGTGGTTGACCAGTCTCGCGCTATATCATGACAATCAGTTTTCGGCTTTCTCTATTGAGGTGCTCATCCGGATGAACCAGGGCACAATCGCAGTAGTTCTCCTAGTGCTACCTTAGCCGATATAGCGGAACGTAAGGCACCAAAACATGGGAGCCGGGCAAACCCAACATTTGACCAAAGACATGATTCGGAGCTGATGCATATAAGGCCAAACTCGCGACGTCGAACACTCCCTAAGGTATTCGGTCTTTATAACATATGTCAGGCTGAGAAATGCCCTTAATAATAAACCCCGGGTGTCCAGGTATGTGCAATATCCTGACGTGGCCACATGCCAATATGTCGGCATCCTTCCCGGTTGTATTGAGTATCTGGAGGATGTGAGCAACAAGAGACAGTAAAAAAGGTTGACGCAGGGTCTTAATCTAAAGAGAAACCTTTGAGCGGATCCTTGCTACACGTCTGCGTCTGTGTCTCTGTTGTGCCGTGTCCTGGACGGGTGTAGCACGATTGTCATCTGTAAAAGAGAAGAACTTAGGTGAAAGTTGCCGTGCTAGAAAATTGGTTATTATCAATAAACCATTAAAATTCAAGATAAGTCAAGTTGAGCCGGACTAGCCCTGATTACACACGGGAAGCCCCTGGTACTGTCTAGGAGGGCTTGATCATCAAACCAATCTCATGTATATGTAGTGGTGTACCGGACTCGTCTAACCGTGTCTGTGGTCTTGATGACCTGTCATTTTTTCTGGTTGGTGAGGCCGTCTAGTGCTCGGCGGCTAAAGCCGCCACACATTCTTCCGCGCGTAGAGCATGCTCAGTATTTCCGCTAACTGTGATGGTGCCATGTGGACCGGGCATCTTAAGCTTGAGAGAAGCGTAATGCGGGATTGCATTAAAATGAGCGAAAGCCGCTCTTTCGAGTAGTGCCTGATAGCCACTTCGGAATGGAGCGATGTAGAAATTTAACCTTTCGCTTCGGAAGTTGTCGGAAGAACCGAATACAACCTCTAGTAATAGAGAACCCGTGCAGCGGCCCTCTAGGCCTGGTATTACTCCCTTGAAGGTAGTAGTACGGTGGCTTATTTTTGATGGGTCTATACCCATTTTGCGGGCTGTGTCCTGATATATCAGGTTTAGACCACTGCCGCCGTCCATGAGGACTCGTGTGAGATGGTATCCATTTATTACTGGGTCTAACACCAAGGCAGCCAATCCTTCATGCAGGATGCTTGTTGCGTGATCCCCGCGATCAAAAGTGATCGGGCAGGCCAACCAGGGGTTGAACCTAGGGGTGACGGGCTCTATGGCGCGTGTGTCTCGGAGTGCATGTTTTCTTTTCCTCTTCGTCACATGGATCATGTTGACTGTTTTAACCACTGGTGGGAATTTTTTTTCTGTCCTCCAGTGCTTTGCTGGCGAGGCTCGCCCTCGTCTTCGCTTGTTGTCTCCCCTCCCTTGTGTTCGGCGTTCAGCTTACCGGCCTGCTTGAAGACCCAGCATTCTCTGTGGGTGTGATTTGCAGGTTTATCGGGGGTGCCATGAATCTGACATAGTTTGTTAAGAATCTTATTTAGGCCAGACGGTCCGTCTCTGCTGCCTTTGAAAGGATTTTTCCGCTCACCTGGTCGAGAGACCCTAAATCCGGTGTCTACCGCTGTATTATCTGGGCTATCTTCTTTATTTCGACGCTTACTTTTATTGCGTCGTGGTTTTCCATTGCCATCCCTGACTTCGGATGTGCTTGGGTCGCTGGTGCTGCTTCAGGCTAACCAGCTGTCTTCGCCCGCACAAAAGTGGATCATGAGACTTGTTAGAGCTGCCATTGTTCTCGGTTTTTCTTGGCCGAGGTGTCTGGCGAGCCATTCATCTCGGACGCTGTGTTTGAAAGCTGCTAAGGCTTCGGCGTCCGGATAGTCAACAATTTGGTTCTTCTTGGTGAGAAACCTGTTCCAAAGCTTTCGGGCGGACTCTCTAGACTGTTGAATTATATGACTTAAATCGTCTTCATCCGGAGGTCGGACGTAGGTCCCTTGAAAATTAGCCCGAAAAGCGTCCTCGAGCTCCTCCCAACTTCCAATTGAGTTTTCGGGGAGGCTTTTCAACTAGTGCCGAGCTGGTCCTTTAAGCTTGAGGGGCAAGTATTTAATGGCATGGAGATTGTCTCCGCGAGCCATATGGATATGGAGGATAAAGTCCTCAATCCAGACCCCAAGGTCTATGGTCCCGTCGTACGCCTCTATGTTCACTGGTTTGAATCCTTCTGGGAATTCGTGGTCTAGCACCTCGTCGGTGAAACATAGGGGGTGTGCGGCACCCCTGTACTTGGATGTACCATGGCGTTCGGACAGTTGTGGTATTTGGTTTTGATTTTGTGCCGGAGCACGCTTCCTAGATCCATAGATGGATCTGGTCGTACCACATTTTTGGCACAAGTCCTCACGTACATCGTGTGTTGACTTATGTGCGTATTTGTTATCCGCTCTATCGCGGTCACAAGGTGGTGGATCCGGCCGGTTGGCCGTTTCATTATTTAGCTGTGTGGGCTCTAAGGCCTCGTCGTCGAATTCAGGTAACAACTTGCGCTTTGGATAGCTCTTTGTGTGGTAACTTCCACCATACTTTGCTTCGTTGTCGAGCACTTTGTTCCACCTACTGTTGAGTGTGTTTTGTGCGGCCTTAAGACTTTGCTTCTGCTTCTTCAGACTCCTCGCTATGGCAATAAGCCTTCCGCGGAGGTTCTCTTGCTCCAAGTGCGTTTCCGGGATGATGTGTGCATCTTTGTCCGGACTGTTTTCCTCCCCAAATGGGGTTTGATGAGGGTTATTGTCGGTGTCAAAACCGGCGGATCTCGGGTAGGGGGTCCCGAACTGTGCGTCTAGGCGGATGGTAACAGGAGGCGGGGGACACGATGTTTACCCAGGTTCGGGCCCTCTTGATGGAGGTAATACCCTACGTCCTGCTTGATTGTTCTTGATAATATGAGTAGTACAAGAGTTGATCTACCACGAGATCGAAGAGGCTAAACCCTAGAAGCTAGCCTATGGTATGATTGTTGTTGTTGGTCCTACGGACTAAACCCTCAGGTTTATATAGACACCAGAGGGGGCTAGGGTTACACAGAGTCGGTTACAAGGAAGGAGATCTACATATCCGTACTGCCAAGCTTGCCTTCCACGCCAAGGAGAGTCCCATCCGGACACGGGACGAAGTCTTCAATCTTGTATCTTCATAGTCCAACAGTCCGGCCAAAGGATATAGTCCGGCTATCCAGATACGCCCTAATCCAAGACTCCCTCAGTAGCCCCTGAACCAGGCTTCAATGACGATGAGTCCAGCGCGAAGATTGTCTTCGGCATTGCAAGGCGGGTTCCTCCTCCAAATACTTCATAGAAGATTTTGAACACGAGGATCGTGTCCGACTCTGCAAAACAAGTTCCACATACAACCGTAGAGAGAATAATATTTTCACCAATCTAATCTGCCGACGCATTCCGCAGTGTAACATCACACCATAGCCAGGTCACCATTCGAATCGTTTTTCACAACCAACCTCCGCGTGTTTCGCGAGGCAGTTTCCTTGGCATGTCTTGTTGAAGCAGAGATCGTGTCCCCTTATTACGGGATTCCCATCAATACGGACGTGGGTAACCCAACCGCACCATCAGTTACGACGCTTGGGGATAAGCGAGTTTTACCAGGCTGGTGGGGGCGCATAGTTTCGTCCACCCTTATAAAGGGATAAGGGTTCACCTTTTTCTACCCACGCCTTCTTCCTCCTTGCTCATCCATTCTCGCGCACTCGAGCTCCAGCGCCCAAGTCCACATCCTTCTCCTCAACCCTTTCCAAACATGTCCGGAGCGGGAGGCAAGTGGATGGTCTCCTCCATTACGGAGGGAGACATCAAAAAGTTGCGCGGGGCCGGATACTTAGCCGCAGATATTGCGCACCGGCTGCCAGCCGCGGGGCAGATCGTCCCTACCCCGGAACCTTACGAAAGGGTGGTTTTCCTCACCCACTTCGTCCGCGGACTGGGGTTCCCCCCCCCCATCCATTCGTCCACGTCCTTATGTTCTATTATGGGCTGGACTTCCATGATCTAGCTCTGAATTTCATCCTCAACATCTCGGCGTTCATCGTCGTGTGTGAGGCTTTCCTCCGCGTCTGGCCCCACTTCGGCCTGTGGTTGAAAACCTTCAATGTCAAACCGAAGGTAGTAGGCGGCCAACAAGCGGAATGCGGCGGAGCCATGGTGGGCAAAATGCCCAATGTTACATGGCTCGAGGGCTCCTACGTGGAGACCATACAGGGGTGGAAATCAGGGTGGTTCTACATCACCGAGCCGCGCGACACCAACTGGGTGGAGGCCCCCAAGTTTCGATCCGGAATCCCCATGCGGCTCACTTCCTGGAAGGAGAAGGGCCTGTCCTGGGGCTCATCGGTGGAGCTGGACGGACTCCAGAAGTGTATCCGGAACATGATAGGCAAGAAACTCAAGCTTGTCAACATAGTCCAGGTCATGCTCTTCCGCCGGATCCTCCCGTGTCAACGACGGGCTTTCAACTTATGGGAGTTCGACCTGGCCCAGCACCAGACTCTACGCGAGCTCTTCGACACGACGCGTAAGGACGTCTGGAAGGTGCTGTTCAAGGGCGCCGAGGTCCCCCCTCCCCTTACTGAGGACCGTGGGCTAAGCGTGACGCGCTCTGCGAATCCGGTAAGTTCTGTACACCTCATAGGGTATTTATTTTCCATAGTTTAACCATGTGCGGGGTCTGAGCTCCCATGCCTTTGACAGGACTGGGTGGAGACATCGGAGCAGATTGACTATCCGGCCCCTCTGCCTGAAGACCCTGCAAACGCTCTCCTGTCGGAGATGCAGACTCCGGCTCCTTATGAGGTGCCGGAGAAGAAGATCAAGAAGAAGGCCACGGGAACCCGAAAGAGTTCCCGGTGCCAGGTGGTATCGGACTCATCGTCCGATAACTCCGAGACGCACTCCTGCTGTGAAAACGAGGAGGAGGAATATGATGTTTCTCCCCCTCCAGCCGGGGGAGACAGGAAAAGGAAGGCCACCCCAACCGGGGAGGCCAGAGGGTCCAAGAAGGGAAGGACTCTCCTTCCGGACTGTTCCACCACCGCCGCCGACAGCGAAGACGAGTGGTTACTCAGGGCCAAGCCCCTGGAAAAGTCGTAAGTATTTGGATACCAGATTAACTCATAGCATACTTTTATTGCACTGCTTCTCCTAACGTCGAATATGATCATGCAGTCCGCCCCGAGCCCGCATCGACGTATCCTCGTCGTACGGTTCCTTGGACTCGTCGGATATGAATAGCGAGTCACTTCCAACCGCCTCCTCTCCTCGCCCCACGGACAATGCCGAGGTGTTGTCTCAAGGGGCACCGAACCGAGGGGAGGTAGTCCTGGAGGCGCCTCAAGGCGACCTTCTGGACTCCAGGCGCAAAGGGAGCAAGACTCCCAAGGGCTCCAAGTTCGGCCCTCAACCGAACACCGCGCCGGAACCTCCAGTGGTTCCGGACTCCAGCAGGCGGCCCCCTGCCAAGAGTGGCAAGCCGCCCGTGCCGGTGACCTCTGTCTATCCAGAGGCACCGGACAACCTGCTGGGAGCGCTTCGCGGCGCTTCCATCGATGAAGAGCACTGCACTATTATGAGTGCGGTGATCAAGAAGGTTCAGTCCGCCAAGAGCGGACTGACTGAAGCCTGTGCCAGCCTTCTAACAGGCTTTGAGGTAAGTATTTAAAATATAGGAAAATATTACCGCATAGACAGTAGCCCCTGATGCTCTGTTTGGTGTTCACAAAGAAAAGCCAAATAGAGGATCAAATAATATCTGCAGGAGTCTAATACAAGTATGTCTATATGCGTATGCAGGCTTCGCTGCTGACCTCTGCCGCACTGACTGCGGAGGTCGCCGCACTGAAGCAGAACCTCGAGCGGTCCGAGAAAGAACTCGGCCTTGCCAAGAGGCAGCTCGAGGAGAACAAAGGTAAGTAATACCTTGTCTATATATATAAGATGTGGTTGCAAAATGGTAGGATCATCATGGATGTGCCAGGGGCCACGACCGAAGTGGCAACCCTGAAGTGAGCGTTGTCCGAGGCCGAAAACAAAGCGGCCGAGGAGTGCACCGAGCGGGAGAAACATGAGGCACGGGTGGGCGAGGTGCAGCAAGAGCTCCAGTCTCTCGTGAAGAAGCACGAGACTTTGGAGCTTGACTCGAAGACGCGAGAGTCCGAGCTTGCCGCGGCCCTTGAGAGCACAAAGCATGCCAAGGCTGAAGCCCAAAAGGCCCTCTAGGAAATTGAGGCGATGAGGAAGATAGCGGCGGGTAAGGCATTCATTATGCAAAGCAAGCATCTGAAAGTAAATTACTTGTTACTTACCCGAGTCCGGAGCTCTCCAGGAGCATTCGCAGATTTGCCCCGCAGCGTGTCGGATGCCGCAAAGTACTACTAGGCCGAGGAGGGAAGCTCGACGGAGAAGTTGTTCTGATCTCAGTATATTGGGACCAAACACCCGATGCCTGTGAACGACCAGCTGAAGCAACTAGTCGAGCTGCACAAGGCGGCCGAACAGGCCATAAGGGGCCTTATAGTCCGGATGTGGCCTGGCGACTCCCTTCCCAACAGCTACTTCGGCCTGGTGAGGCAGCTTGTGGATGCCTGCCCACGGCTAGAAGTCATAAAGCGGTCCGTCTGCATCATAGGTGCACGCCGGGCTTTTACCCGTGCGAAGGTGCATTGTGCCAAGATGGACGCCGAGAAGCTGGTGAAGGAGGGGCCGCCGCAGGGCAAGGAGCATCGCTACCCTAAAATGTATTATGAGGATGTCCTGAAGGGTGCCCGTCTTGTGGCGGACGAGTGTGCGAAGGATGTAATTTTTGAATGAACTTGCTCGTGTGATCCTGTATTATGAAAACTTGTTCATGTGCGCTATGCAACGCTTGTTTGAATTTAAAATATTACCTTCTGTGCGGCTGTTTATCAAATCTGAGAGATGGCCAGTCGTCGGCTTCTGCCCTCATGCCACGGGTGCTGGGGTGTTCAGGATAAATCTGAGCACTCTTTTTCCACTGTTGGGTCCTTCGAGGGAGGTGCTCAGCACAACGAACAAGGCAATCAGACTATAATGCTTTATCACTCTCACTTAGCCATAGAAGTCTACAATTTTAAATTTTGGCGAAGCCCCTAGTACTCGGAAGGCCGAATTTGGGGCGTTATACACGCCTAAGCCGGACAAAGCCGACTCCTCGCCCTAAGCGGCATAAGTCTTTAGGGACTCGAGACCTCTCGAACAGCGACCAGCTCTCGCCTTATCATGACAGTCAGTTTTAGTTTTCTCTACTGAGGTGCTTGCCCAGATGAACCGGGGCACAATCGCAGTAGTTCTCCCAGTGCTACCTTAGCCAATATAGCGGAACGTAAGGTACCAAAACATGGGAGCCGGGCAAACCCAACTATTAACCCAAGACATGATTCGGAGCTGATGCATATAATGCTATAAGTTCGGGGTGCTGCACTGTCGAAAGTGTTCGGACTTCTCACGTCGTATTATGGGGTATGCTTAAGCCCCTGGCGTATTGGCCGTACCAGAGTGTACGGGTGCTGAATGTCATGAATGAACATATATATATATATATATAAGAATAGAGAATGCGGTAATAGTCTAGTGCTATGCATTGTTTATTCAAAAAGGTGCGTCGAAGCAGAATGATACAAGTAGTGCGATAAGCAAAAAGTAGGACTATTTGACATGTCCCCTCCAAGGGCAAGCTGAGGAATGGTATTTAAAGCAGGTATTTCACTCTCATTATCAGAGGCACCTGGGAGTTCCATGGTGCGACGTAGCTTTCTGTCCTCCTTGGTTGTTGTATCGTGTGTCCGGCAATCGTACTGCCGGACGGGGTTTCTAGAGAGTCTAAAGTCTGAAAGAAAGACAAAAATAACAAAGCGGGAAGCCCCTAGTCGGTTGCGCGTTTTGGGGCGTGCCGTAGTCGTCCATCACCACCTATGCATGGTATATTCAATGACATAATTATGTCACGCTGGCACAGATTTCGCAACATTTGGCTAGGGATGGGGTGGGGGCCGCATTTCTATGCAAGCTCGGAACATGCCAGGCGGTCTTGTTGCAGATTACTCCGGGCGCACTTGACGGTGTCCGGGTGTTTAATCACCGAACTGGTGGATTGCCTGAAGAGGCTGCTTTTTGCTTCTGCTGCGAGGGCCGCAGTGTGCTCCTCCGTGCGGAGAGAGTGCTCTGTGTTTCCATTGACTGTGAGGACCCCCCCCCCCCCCCCGGCCCGGCCCCCCCCCCCCCCCGAGGTCCTGGCATCTTGAAATTGAGGTATGCATAATGCGGTACCGCATTGAATCTCGCAAATGCGGTTTGCCCGAGCAGTGCATGATAGCCACTGCGGAACGGGACTAAATCAAAGATTAACTCCTCGCTTCGGAAGTTATCCGGGGATCCGAAGACCACTTCCAGTGTGACTAAGCCTGTGCAATGGGCCTCTACACCTGGTATGACGCCTTTGAAGGTCGTTTTTGTGGGTTTGATCCTTGAGGGGTCTATACCCATTTTGCGCATTGTGCCCTGATAAAGGGGTCTATACCCATTTTGCGCTGCCATCCATAAGGACTCGAGTGAGGTGAAATCCGTCGATGATTGGGTCTAGAACTAGTGCGGCGAATCCGCCATGATGGATACTAGTGGGGTGGTCCCTGCGATCGAAGGTGATCGGACAGGAGGACCATGGGTTGAACTTTGGGGCGAGTGGCTCCAACGCATATATGTCCCTTAGCACACGCTTCCGCTCCATCTTGGGGATGTGGGTTGCGTATATCATGTTCACCGTCCGCACTTGTGGGGGGAACCTCTTCTGTCCTCCGGTGTTCGGCGGCCGGGGCTCCTCCTCGTCATCGCTATGTAACCCCTTATCTTTGTTTTCGGCATTTAACTTGCCGGCCTGCTTGAACACCCAACATTCCCTGTTGGTGTGGTTAGCTGGCTTGTCGTGGTGCCGTGTATTTGACATGAGCGATTGAGTATACGGTCCAAACTGGATGGGCCCGGAGTGCTTCTTTTGAATGGCTTTTTCCGCTGACCGAGTTTAGAGCCTCTGAATCCGGCATTGACTGTCGTATCCTCGGTATTATCGATGTTGATGCGGCGCTTGTGTTTGTTGCAACGTGACCTGCCATTGCTATCCTTGGTATCCGAAGTACCATGGTTCTTTGATATGTTATTGCTTCGAGCCAGCCAGCTGTCCTCTCCCGCACAAAAGCGGGTCATGAGTGTCGTGAGGGATGCCATAGATTTCGGCTTTTCCTGGCCAAGGTGCCGGGCGAGCCACTCGTCGCGGATGTTGTGCTTAAAAGCTGCTAGGGCCTCTGCATCCGGACAGTCGACGATTTGATTTTTCTTTGTCAGGAACCGTGTCCAGAATTGCCTGGCTGATTCCTATGGCTGTTGAATTATGTGTGAGGGAGTCCTGGATTAGGGGGTGTTCGGGTAGCCGGACTATACCTTCAGCCGGACTCCAGGACTATGAAGATACAAGATTGAAGACTTCGTCCCGTGTCTGGATGGGACTTTCCGTGGCGTGGAAGGCAAGCTTGGCGATGCGGATATTCAAGATCTCCTACCATTGTAACCGACTTTGTGTAACCCTAACCCTCTCCGATGTCTATATAA
This sequence comes from Triticum urartu, assembly GCF_003073215.2. Classification (NCBI taxonomy): domain Eukaryota; kingdom Viridiplantae; phylum Streptophyta; class Magnoliopsida; order Poales; family Poaceae; genus Triticum; species Triticum urartu. Next base: position 52,162,133 of record NC_053026.1, on the reverse strand, counting down.
ACCGGAGGGTTTTAGTCCGTAGGACAACTTCATCATACAACAATCATACCATAGGCTAGCTTTTAGGGTTTAGCCTCCTTGATCTCGTGGTAGATCCACTCTTGTACTACCCATATCATCAATATTAATCAAACAGGACGTAGGGTTTTACCTCCATCAAGAGGGCCCGAACCTGGGTAAAACATCGTGTTCCTTGCCTCCTGTTACCATCCGGCCTAGACGCACAGTTCGGGACCCCCTACCCGAGATCCGCCGGTTTTGACACCGACATTGGTGCTTTCATTGAGAGTTCCTCTGTGTCGTCGCCTTTAGGCCCGATGGCTCCTTCGATCGTCAACAACGATGCAGTCCAGGGTGAGACTTTTCTCCCCGGACAGATCTTCGTCTTCGGCGGCTTCGCACTGCGGGCCAAGTCGCTTGGCCACCTTGAGCAGATCGAAAGCTACGCCCCTGGCCATCAGGTCAGGTTTGGAAGCCTAAACTACACGGCTGACATCCGCGGGGACTTGATCTTCGACGGATTCGAGCCACAGCCAAGCGCGCCGCACTGTCTCGATGGGCATGATATAGCTCTGCCGCCGAACAGCGCCTTGGAGGCCGCACACGCATCGGTTCCTACTGCGCCGATCGAGGATCAGCGGTGGGACGCTGCCTCAGGGGCTGCGATCTCAGAGGCGATCGAGCCGAACTCCAGCCCCGCACTCCGCATGGCCCGTGACTCCGAGGAGCCGGATTCCTTTCCGAACTCCGAGCCCCCCGCGCCCCTAACGATCGAATCCGATTGGGCGCCGATAATGAAGTTCACCGCCGCAGACATCTTTCAGCACTCGCCCTTCGGCGACATCCTGAATTCGCTAAAGTCTCTCTCTTTATCAGGAGAGCCCTGGCCGGACTACGGTCAGCAAGGATGGGATTCGGATGATGAAGAAATTCAAAACCCACCCACCACCCACTTCGTAGCCACTGTCGACGACTTAACCGACATGCTCGACTTCGACTCCGAAGACATCGACGGTATGGACGACGATGCAGGAGACAACCAAGAACCAACGCCTATAGGGCATTGGACAGCCACCTCATCTCATGATGTGTACATGGTGGATACCCCTAAAGAAAGCAACAACGAGGAAAACGGGGATGGAAAGAGGGATCGATCTCTCGAAAAACAATCAAAGCATCGGCATAAACGCCGACCCAAGCCCCGCCTCGATAAAGACCCAGCCATAGAGTAGGATGAGCCGGTAGACGACGAGCATGCCTTAGAGCAACCGTCCCAACAGGACAACCCGGATAGAGAAACCGAACATCCCTCCCCCGGCGAAAATGGCATTCCGGACGACCCTACGCCGGACAAGCCCACGAAGCAGAAGAACCTCCACAAACGGCTCGTTGTAACCGCACACAGCCTGAAAAAGCAGAAGCGGAAGCTAAAAACTGCGGAAGATGCACTCAGGATCAGATGGAGTAAAGTAATCAATACCGCAGACAAATACGGCGACAGTCGCCGCACTAAAAGCTATCCGAAGAGAAAGCTACTGCCTGAATTCGACGAGGAGGCCTTAGAGCCCTCGCATTCCAAAAGTGAGAAAGCCACACGATCGGATAGACGACCCCATGACCAGCATAAAGCGGCAAGCAGCGCCGCACTTAAGCCGGCATCCGACCCACTTAAGGATTCGCATCATGGCCCAGCCAGGTCCATTTACGGGCCAAGAAAGCAAGCTCTCGTAAGCAATGCAATAAAGCCATTATCAGAATCCGGCACACCCAAATACAGGGGTGCCGCACACCCCCTATGTTTCACCGATGAGGTCCTGGATTATGAATTTCCAGCGGGATTCAAACCCATAAACATAGAGGCATATGATAGAACAACAGACCCTGGAGTCTGGATTGAGGATTATATCCTCCACATACATATGGCTAGAGGAGATGACCTCCATGCCATAAAATACTTACCCCTCAAGCTTAAAGGGCCAGCCCGGCATTGGCTCAAAAGCCTTCCTGAAAACACAATTGGAAGTTGGGAAGAGCTCGAGGACGCTTTTCGAGCAAATTTTCAAGGGACCTATGTCCGCCCTCCGGATGCAGACGATCTTAGCCACATAACTCAATAGCCCGGAGAGTCAGCTCGGCAATTCTGGAATAGATTTCTTACTAAAAAGAATCAGATAGTCGACTGTCCGGACGCTGAAGCCTTAGCGGCTTTCAGGCATAATGTCCGAGACGAATGGCTCGCCAGACACCTCGGCCAAGAAAAGCCAAGAACAATGGCCGCACTAACAAGCCTCATGACCCGCTTTTGCGCAGGAGAGGACAGCTGGTTGGCAAGATGCAGCACCAGTGACCCAAGTACATCCAAAACTAGGGATGGAAACGGAAAACCGCGACGCAATAAGGACCGTCGCTGGACTAAGGAAAAAAGTCCGAAGAGCACGGCAGTCAACGCCGGATTCAAAAGCTCACGACAGAATCAGAAAAAGCCGCCCCTCCAAGATAACAGGGACGACCAATCCAACCTAAACAAAATCTTGGATAGGATATGTCAAATACACAGCAAAACCTCCTTTCAAGGACATGGGTTTTCTCCGGCTCGAGGTTATTTTCGTCTTTGCCGATAACTTCCGTCGTGAAAAGCTGACTTTCCACATCGTCCCATTCTCAAGTCGCTATCAAGCACTACTGGGACGCGAAGCTTTCGCCCGCTTTAACGCAATACCGCATTATGCATCTCTTACGCTTAAGATGCCCGGTCCACGCGGCATCATCTCCTTAAAGGGGAAGCAGTGAGAACACCTCCCCCAAGCGGAGGATTGTGCGGCCGCTTTAACAGCCCCACAATACAATGGCTTCACCAGCCAGAACATCGGAACAGGTCATTAAGACCACGGACACAGATAGACGAGTCCGGCACAAAAGTATCATTGATAAAGGCTTAGTGGCCATATACCCCTGCACTAGGGGATTCACACATATAAAATAAGAGACAATAAAGCTCAATTTTTCATATTTTACTTTACACTTTGTTTATTTCATATAACTTTTGTTCGGCACGCCCCTTTTACAACTTAGTTGCTCTCTTTTTACAGATGAACGTCGTGCTGCGCCCGTCCAGGATATGGCACAACAGAGACACAGGCGCAGACGTGCAGTAGGGACCCGTTCCAAGGATTCTTTTCAGATTAAGACCCTGTGTAAACCTTTTTTACTGTCTCTTGTTGATACACATCCCCTGGTTCTATGACCAAGGAGGAGGCTGGCGTCTTGGCATGTGGCCACGTCAGAATTCTTGCGCGTACCTGGACACTAGGGGCTTATACCTCAGAGCGTTACCTCGCCCGCTCTCATAAAGACCGAATACCTTAGGGAGTGTTCGGCGTCGCGAGTTTGGCCTTATATGCATCAGCTCCGAGTCATGATTTTGGTCAAATGTTGGGTTGCCCGGCTCCTGTGTTCAGCCGCCTTACGTTCCGCTCTATCGGCTAAGGCGGCACCAGGAGAACTACTGCGATTGTGCCCTGGTTCGGCCAGGCGAGCACCTCAGTAGGGAAAGCCGAAAACCGACTGTCATGATATGGCGTGAGACTGGTCAACCACTCGATGACTTTCCGGAATCTGTAGGATTCCTCCGCATTAACGAAGGGTCGTTTCCCAGCCAGGCACATACGCGCCCCAAATTCGGGCGAGCGCAGTCGCCACCAGGGGCTACCTAAATAGTCCCATTGTCAAGCTCCTATGGCTAAGTGAAAGTGTTAAAGCATTATAGTCAGGTTGCCTAGCTCGCTGCGCTATCACCTCCTTTGTAGGACCAAGACGTTGGATTAAGTGTGAAAATGCGCCTTCTGCGAGCACCCCCGCACTATGTGCGTGGGGGCTGAAGCCAACGACTGCAATCTTTCAGATTTTGTATATATATCTTAAAACGGCCGCACGGGAGGTGTTCCAAATACTTGAAGGCACAAGTATAAAAGGCTACTACAATTCATCAAAATATTGCTTTATAATTACATATGCTATCAGAACATAGCATCCTTCGAGCATTGCGTCTCTATTACACGAGCGCCTTCAAGGACTTCCTGAAAATAGTGCTCGGAGGGTACTCGGCTTTTGTCCGAATCTCGGGATGCAACAACGGTGGTCTCCATCTCTGCCCAGTATGTCTTGACACGGGCAAGAGCCATCCGTGCGCCCTCTATGCATGCTGACCTCTTCATCACATTGATACGTGGCACCGCGTCAAGGAATTGCTGCACCAAGCTGAAATAACTCTTCGGCTCCGATCTCCCCGGCCACAGATGACCCGTGACGTACTTCATGGCGAGTCCGGACAATCTATTTAGTTCGGCCCATTGAGCCAGACAATCGTCCACTGCCAGTGGACGCTCTGGATTCTGGAACTGCGACCAGAAAAGCCTTTCCACTTCGCGATCTTCTTGATCTCGAAAGTATTCGGTCGCATCAGCAGCACTCGCTGCCAAATCCAGATAGGTGTCCTCCGCACTCCACATCCGGTCCAACGGAGCAAACTTCGGATCGCAAAACTTCCTCCGCAGCATAAAGGGCTTTCCAGCCGCAATCGGTCCGGCCTGACGCAGCTCCTCCTTCGCAGCTCTCATCGCAGAGCGAGCGTCCTTGGCATCATCAACGGCCTTCTCTAAGTCCGTCTGTCTCGCCCGGTCTTCTTTCTCAAGAAACTTGCAACGGTCAGCAGCACTTTTTAACTTCACGGCCATCATGGCCATCTCCTTCTTGCTTCGGCAGTGAGTAGTCCGTTCGGCTCTCAGCTCTTCAAGGGCCTTCTCGGCAGCCGCATCACTTTTCCTGGCTTGTTCCTTAGCTCGGGCAAGTTCCGCCCGAAGACTCTCCACGGCGGCCGCACCATCTGTGTCAAGCACGCACATTGTAAGATACTGGCATAAAGCTCCTCTTACCAGATGCCGCCCGAGGAATTGCATACCTTGAGCCTCATCAAGCCGCTCATTAACGAGCGCGATGTCGGCATCTGCCACGTCAAGTTGCCGCTTTAGTTCAGCAAAATCATCAGTTCGGCTCGATTCTGGACACTTCGCCACATGTATACAAAGGCGACATTTTAGACCTGGGATTATGATCCTCTACGCGCCGTCAATTTTGACAACGCACAGAGTCTCAGGGGCTACTATCTACACAGGGCGCATCTTGTTTATGCGCAACTGACAAAGAAGTACATTATCAAACGTACCTCAAAACCCGTCAGCAAACTTCTGACGGCCTCATGCAATCCGCTTTCCGCGGACGAAATCCTTCCAATCATCATACCCATCAATGCACGGTGCTCCTCTGAGATAGAAGCTCGCCCTAGCAGAATCATAAGCTCCTCCGACCGCGCATCGGACGGTGCCGGACTCGTCCTATGACCTCCATCGAAGGCCGGACGCAGAGAACCTTGGGGGGACATATGGCTACCTTCCACCCCTGTCGGATTCGGAGAAACCCTCCGCGACGACACCTCAGGGTCGCCCGCCTCGCCAGGCGGTACGGAAGGGGGAGGCGTTCCACTCTCCATCATCTCCGGAAGAAGATCCCCCGAAGACGAGCTCTGCTGAGAAGGGCTGAGGTCCGAGCTACAAAGTAAAATTTTGGTTAATCTTCTCAGATAAAAAGCAAGGATTTCTCTCATCCCTCTAAAGGAAAATCTTTCTCTACTTATGGCTCACTGGAGGGCTGATCCCTTTGAGGGCGTAGTTCGGCCGAGGATCTCCCCGGCGTCGGACCCTCTGACGAGGACTTTTTCCCCCGCTTTGAGGCCATGGTCTCTGGCTCGTCAGAGGCGGCCCTCTTCTTCCCCTTAGGAGAGGAATTGTCGGTTCTTCCCTTTGGAGCGAGCCTCCTTACGAGAGGCCATAGTTTCCTTGTCCTCCCCCTCACTTCCCTCCAAAGGCACGATCTTCAACATCCTGACTAGCACGGGATCCGGCCTGGTCTCAGGAAGGGGAGCCGGACACCTGATCAGCTTTGCCTTCGCTATCGCACTCTCTGTTTAAAAGGACAGCTCTTTTAGGGGCGAATTTATGACAATTTTACGGATAGCGAGTCCGGGCACAAGGTTACTTACTTGAGTATCCGGGCGATTGCAGCTTAAACCTGCGTCCTCGGTCAAATCCGGACACATTGCTTGTGATCCGAAGAACATTTTATACATCTCCACGGGCGTTGCGCCCATAAAATGCTGGAGAGCTCGTGGTCCCTCCGGATTAAACTCCCACAGACGAAGGGAGCGACGTTTGCCGGGCAGTGTTCGGCGAATCAGCATGACCTGGCATCACCTTGACCAGGTTGAGGTCTCTTTCTAAGAGATCCTAATGCGGCCCTGCAACAAGGGCATGTCTTTGGATAACCCCCAATCTAATCCTTTGTTGACCCATGACGCTAGCCGTGGTGGGGGACCCGAGGCGAAAGGCAGGAGGCGCCACCCACTTGGTGCTCCTGGGGAGCGGTGATATAGAACCACTCTCGTTTGCCACAAGCCGAGCTCCTCTTGAAAGGAGCCCTCGGGCCATGGAGCATCAGCATTCTTACTTATGACAGGCGCTCCGCACACTGCGTGCCGTCCCTCGATCATCTTCGGCTCCACTCCAAAAGTCTTGAGCCATAATCCGAAGTGAGGAGTAACACGGAGGAACGCTTCGCACACAACGATGAATGAGGAAATGTGGAGGATGGACTCCGGAGCTAAGTCATGAAATTCCAGCCCATAATAGAACATCAGCCCCCTCACGAAGGGATCCATCGGGAAGCTAACCCCCGAAGGAAGTGAGACATGAACACTACGCTCTCACCGGGCTGGGGACTGGGAATAGCCTGCCTTTGAGCAGCAACCTATGCAAAATTTCGGCGGTCAAGAACTTAGCCTCTCTCAACTTTAGCACGTCCTCCTCCGTGACGGAGGAGGGAATCCATCGGCCCTGAAGGTCGAAACCGGACATTGTCGAAGGTCCGAAGCGCCTGGAATCTGGAGCCTAGGGTGTTGGAACTCGAGGCGACGGGCGAACTTGTTTTGAGATTGGAGAAAAGGAGTAAGGCCTTGGTCTCTTTATAAGAGGTTGAATACCAGGAGCCCACCCCATAACCGTTTGGGACTCGCCTTTAATCGAGAAGACATGCTAACGAGCACGATTGGGTTACCCACGTCCGTATTGATGAGAATCCCGTAAATAAAGGGGACACGATCTCTGCTTTGACAAGACGTGCCAAGGAAACCGCCTCGCAAAACACGCTGAGGTGGAAATGTGAAAATGATTCGAATAAATGCTTGGCCGTAGTGTGATGTCACTCTGCGGAATACGTCAGTGGATTAGATTTGTGTTAATATTATTCTCTCTGTGGCAATACGTGGAAACTTATTTTGCAGAGCCGGACATTACTCTTGGTGTTTACAAACTTTTATGAAGAATTTGGAGGAGGAACCCGCCTCGCAATGCCGAAGACAATCTACGCGCCGGACTCGTTGTCATTGAAGCCTGGTTCAGGGGCTACTGAGGGAGTCCTGGATTAGGGGGTGTTCGGGTAGCCGGACTATACCTTCAGCCGGACTCCAGGACTATGAAGATACAAGATTGAAGACTTCGTCCCATGTCCGGATGGGACTTTCCTTGGCGTGGAAGGCAAGCTTGGCGATGCGGATATTCAAGATCTCCTACCATTGTAACCGACTTTGTGTAACCCTAACCCTCTCCGGTGTCCTATATAAACCGGAGGGTTTTAGTCCGTAGGACAACTTCATCATACAACAATCATACCATAGGCTAGCTTTTAGGGTTTAGCCTCCTTGATCTCGTGGTAGATCCACTCTTGTACTACCCATATCATCAATATTAATCAAACAGGACGTAGGGTTTTACCTCCATCAAGAGGGCCCGAACCTGGGTAAAACATCGTGTTCCTTGCCTCCTGTTACCATCCGGCCTAGACGCACAGTCCGGGACCCCCTACCCGAGATCCGCCGGTTTTGACACCGACAATGTGGCTCAAGTCATCGGCATCTGGTGGTCGCACATAAGTGCCCTGGAAGTTGTCGAGGAATGCGGCTTCCAGATCTTCCCAACAACCAATGGATTCTACTGGCAGGCTGTTGAGCCAATGCCGAGCTGGTGCTTTGAGTTTGAGTGGGAGGTATTTGATGGCGTGTAGATCGTCACCGCGGGCCATGTGGATGTGTAGGAGGAAGTCCTCGATCCATACCGCAGGATCTGTTGTACCATCGTATGATTCGATATTTACGGGTTTGAAACCCTCTGGGATTTGGTGATCCATTACTTCGGCTATGAAGCATAGGGGGTGTGCGGCGCCTCTGTACTAGACTATATCGCGACGCAGCTCAAATGAGTCTTGTCCGCTATGTTTGGCCCGGACAGATTTACTTTTACTGTATCCGGCGTGATGATTATCGTCTCGCATAGTGGCGCGCCCTCGTGATCCGTAGATCGATCTTGCGTGTTTTGCTTTGTCCTCCAATACGTCTCGCAGGTCTAGCGTGTTTCCCCGTGCCTTGACATTTTTATTTGAGTGGCGTCGGGGTGCGGGCTGAGCTTTTGGCTGAAATGCCTCTCTGTCGCGGCCATGAGGTGGCCGATCAGCCGCGTCATATGCTGGAGATGTAGGTTTTAATGCTTCCTCCTCCTGCACTTTGGGTAACTCTTGGAGGGGCGTTTGAGTTCATATTCCTCGGCCGCAAGGACTTCAGTCCATCTGTCAGCTAGCAAATCTTGATCGGCTCGAAGCTGTTGTTGCTTTTTCTTAAGGCTATTTGTCATGGCTATAAGCCGGCGCTTGAAGCGCTCTTGCTCGACGGGATTCTCAGGCACGACAAATTCGTCATCGTCGAGGCTTGCCTCGTCTTCGAAGGGAGGCATGTAATTAGCATCCTCCGCCTCTCCATCTGCCGCTCTCTCGGGGGGGCTGGCTTCTCCATCCTCCTGCTCTAAATCTTGCTGGAGGGGATTGTCGTCATCTTTGGCACTGTCCGGAGTGCTATTATCTCCTGTGTCGGTATCACCGCTTTTGCCTTGGCGAGACTTAGAGCGGCGCCGCTGACATCGGCACTTGGGTTGCTTCTTGGAGGGGTCATCCTCCGTTGTCCCGTCGCCATTGCCTTCTTTGGGTGTGTCCACCATATATATATCATATGATGAGGTGGCTGTCCAGTGCCCTGTGGGCAGTGGTTCTTGTTCATCTCCTGCAACGTCGTCCATACCGTCGATGTCTTCGGAGTCGAAGTCGAGCATGTCGGTCAAATTGTCGACAGTGTCTACTAAGTGGGTGGTGGGTGGGCGGCGAATTTCTTCGTCATCCGCATCCCAATCCTGCCGGACATAGTTCGGCCAGGACTCTCCTGACAAGGAGAGAGACCTTAATGAGTTCAGTATGTCGCCGAAGGGCGATTACTGAAAGATATCCGCGAAGGTGAACTCCATGATCGGCGCCCAGTCGGATTCGATAGGCATGGGCGCAGGCGGTTCGGAGTCCGTGGCCGGGGAAGGATCCGGTAGTTTGGCATCACGGCTCTCGTGAAGGGTAAGGTCGATACTCGACTCGATCGCCGCTGAGAATGCGGCCTCTGTGGCGGGGTCAATCCACCCGTCCATGGATGGCGCAATTGGCTCCGAATTGAGGGTCGGAGCGGTTGCCAGTGCGGTCTCCTGAACACTATCCGATGGTTGAGCTAAATCATGCTCATCATGACCGTGCGGCGCACTCGGCAGGGGCTCGAATCCGTCAAAGATCAAGTCTCCGCGGATGTCGGCCATGTAGTTTAAGCTTCCAAACCTGACCTGGTGGCCAGGGGCGTAACTCTCGATCTGCTCCAGATGGCCAAGCGAGTTGGCCCGCAGTGCGAAGCCGCCGAATACGAAGATCTGTCCGGGAAGAAAATTCTCGCCCTGGACTGCATTGCTATCGATGATCGAAGGAGCCATCAAGCCGGACGATGACGACACAGAGGAACTCTCAATGAAAGCACCAATGTCGGTGTCAAACCCGGCGGATCTCGGGTAGGGGGTCCCGAACTGTGCGTCTAGGCGGATGGTAACAGGAGGCGGGGGACACGATGTTTACCCAGGTTCGGGCCCTCTTGATGGAGGTAATACCCTACGTCCTGCTTGATTGTTCTTGATAATATGAGTAGTACAAGAGTTGATCTACCACGAGTTCGAAGAGGCTAAACCCTAGAAGCTAGCCTATGGTATGATTGTTGTTGTTGGTCCTACGGACTAAACCCTCTGGTTTATATAGACACCGGAGGGGGCTAGGGTTACACAGAGTCAGTTACAAGGAAGGAGATCTACATATCCGTACTGCCAAGCTTGCCTTCCACGCCAAGTAGAGTCCCATCCGGACACGGGACGAAGTCTTCAATCTTGTATCTTCATAGTCCAACAGTCCAGCCAAAGCATATAGTCCGGCTGTCCGGATACCCCCTAATCCAGGACTCCCTCAGTTACCCTTGGCATCGCCATGTTCGGACGTTGGATCCGTACTATGTTCGCCGCTTGCAGCTTCATCGTGCTCTGCCGCCGGGGCAATGTGGTCATCGTTTCCTCTGGAGTCGACTGGAGTGTTATTTTCTCTTGCGCTATTATCGCTGTTTTTGCTATGGCGGGACTTAGAGTGGCGCCGCTGACGTCGGCGCTTGGGTTGCTTCTTGGAGGGTCCATCCTCTGATGTCACTTCGCCATTGCCTTCTTTGGGTGTATCCACCATGTATATGTCATGTGATGAAGTGGCTGTCCGGCGCCCTATGGGTGCTAGATCATGTTCGTCTCCTGCATCTTCGTCCATGCCATCGATGTCTTCGGAGTTGAAGTTGAGCATGTTGGTTAAGTCGTCGACAGTGGCTACTGAGTGGGTGGTGGGGGGCAGCGAATTTCTTCGTCGTCCGTATCCCATTCTAGCCGAACATAGTTCGGCCAAGGTTTTCCTAACAAGGAGAGAGACTTTAATGAATTTAGCACATCGCTGAAAGGCGAGTGCTGAAAGATATCCACGGAGGTGAACTCTATGTTCGGCGCCCAGTCGGATTCGATGGGCACGGATGCAGGTGGCTCGGAGTCTGTGGCCGGAGACGAATCCAGTGGTTTGGCGACACGGCTCTTGTAAGGGGTGAAGTCAGTATCCGGCTCCATCGCCACTGAGAGTGCGGCCTCCATGGTGGGGTCTATCCCTTCATCCTTGGATGGTGCAATTTGCTCTGGATTAAAGGCCGGAGTAGTTGCAGATGCGATCTCCCGAACACTGACCGACGGCAGAGTTACGCCGTGCTCGTCGTGACTGTGCGGCGCACCTGACACGAGCTCGAATCCGTCGAAGATCAAGTCTCCGCGGATGTCGGCAGTGTAGTTTAAGTTTCCAAATATGACCTGATAGCCAGGGGCGTAGCTCTCGATCTGCTCCAGATGGCCAAGCGAATTGGCCCGCAGTGCGAAGCCGCTGAATACAAAGATCTGTCCGGGGAGGAAAACCTCACCCTGGACTACATCGCTATCGATGATCGAAGGAGCCATCAAGCCTGATGGTGACGACACAGTGGAACTCTCAATGAAAGCACCAATGTCGATGTCAAAACCGGCGGATCTCAGGTAGGGGGTCCCGAACTATGCGTCTAATGCGGATGGTAACAGGAGGCAGGCGACACGATGTTTACCCAGGTTTGGGCCCTCTTGTGGAGGTAATACCCTACGTCCTGCTTGATTGTTCTTGATGATATGAGTATTACAAGAGTTGATCTACCACGAGATCGTAGAGGCTAAACCCTAGAGGCTAGCCTATGGTATGATTGTATGTTGTCCTACGGACTAAACCGTCCGGTTTATATAGACACCGGGGGGCTAGGATTACACAGAGTCGGTTACAAGGGAGGAGATCTACATATCAGTATTTCCTAGCTTGCCTTCCACGCCAAGGAGAGTCCCATCCGGACACGGGATGAAGTCTTCAATCTTGTATCTTCATAGTCCAACAGTCCGGCCAAATGATATAGTCCGGCTGTCCGGAGACCCCCTAATCCAGGACTCCCTCAGACCCCCGTGTGTTGTTCAGATATTTCAGTGTAGGATGTTTTTTTGAACAAACACTTTGCGCAGTTAGACAAGTAACGGCACAAGTTACACGTATTTTGCTAGTTTACGAACAAAAATGACAGCGGCATAGAATATCACATCCACCCCGCAGCTTAGATGCTATGTGATATGAGTTTTTACACTGTTGGAAGTGAGATCCAATGGCTTGGGAGTAGTCTTTGTAATTATGCGCAATTTCCAAACTCTCCAAAGGTTTTTTTTTGCAAATAAAACATCCAGGCCTCGTGTGTGCCGCTGCATCTTGGATCCAACGGCTCCCCGTTGCTCATATTAGGTGCTCCCCGTAGCTTAATTACCCGCTACGGTGATATGAGCATCTAGGTCATATGATCAGTGATCAGATGGCACATGTGTAGTACTTGTACTTTCTGCGCAATTCCCAAACTCTCTCGGTCGTATATTGCAAAAACATTCAAACCTCCTACTGTGGGCCATTAGATCTCCGTGAACTCATATCACCATAGAATCTACGGTGCGGGAGCACCTCATATTCTCCCGTGCGAGAAAACATAAGGTGCTCTCGCAGCTTGGATGCTACGGTGATACGAGCTTCGAGGTCGTTTGATCTGAGATCCAATGGCATCTGAGCAGTCTTTGTGCTGGTAAGCAGTGGCCGAACTATTTGGGGGCTTTTCTGCAAAAAAACATTCGAACCACCTGAAGGAAATATGCCCTAGAGGCAATAATAAAGTTATTATTTATTTCCTTATATCATGATAAATGTTTATTATTCATGCTAGAATTGTATTAGCCGGAAACATAATACATGTGTGAATACATAGACAAACAGAGTGTCACTAGTATGCCTCTACTTGACTAGCTCGTTAATCAAAGATGGTTATGTTTCCTAACCATGAACAAAGAGTTGTTATTTGATTAACGAGGTCACATCATTAGTTGAATGATCTGATTGACATTACCCATTCCATTAGCTTAGCACCTGATCGTTTAGTATGTTGCTATTGCTTTCTTCATGACTTATACATGTTCCTATAACTATGAGATTATGCAACTCCCGTTTACCGGAGGAACACTTTGGGTACTACCAAACATCACAACGTAACTGGGTGATTATAAAGGAGTACTACAGGTGTCTCCAAAGGTACATGTTGGGTTGGCGTATTTCGAGATTAGGTTTTGTCACTCCGATTGTCGGAGAGGTATCTCTGGGCCCTCTCGGTAATACACATCACATAAGCCTTGCAAGCATTGTAACTAAGATGTTAGTTGTGAGATGATGTATTACGGAACGAGTAAAGAGACTTGCCGATAACTAGATTGAACTAGGTATTGGATACCGACGATCGAATCTCGGGCAAGTAACATACCGATGACAAAGGGAACAACGTATGTTGTTATGCGGTCTGACCAATAAAGATCTTCGTAGAATATGTAGGGCCAATATGGGCATCCAGGTCCCGCTATTGGTTATTGACCGGAGACGTGTCTCGGTCATGTCTACATTGTTCTCGAACCCGTAGGGTCCGCACGCTTAAGGTTACGATGACAGTTATATTATGAGTTTATGCATTTTGATGTACCGAAGGTTGTTCGGAGTCCCGGATGTGATCATGGACATGACGAGGAGTCTCGAAATGGTCGAGACGTAAAGATTGATATATTGGAAGCCTATGTTTGGATATCGGAAGTGTTCCGGGTGAAATCGGGATTTTACCGGAGTACCGGGAGGTTACCGGAACCCCCCGGGAGCCATATGGGCCTTAATGGGCTTTAGTGGAAAGGAGAAAGGGGCAGCCCAAGGTGGCTGCGCACCTCCCCCCTCCCCTAGTCCTATTAGGACTAGGAAAAGGTGGCCGGCCCCCCTCTCCCTCTTTCCCCCTCGGGGAATCCTAGTCCAACTAGGACTGGGGGGGAGTCCTACTCACGGAAGGAGTAGGACTCCTCCTATGCCCTCCTCCTGGTCGGCGCCCCCCTCCCCCTTGGCTCCTTTATATACTGAGACAGAGGCACCCCAGAAACACACAAGTTGATCCACGTGATCTATTCCTTAGCCGTGTGCGGTGCCCCAGCCACCATAGTCCTCGATAATACTGTAGCGGAGTTTAGGCGAAGCCCTGCTGCTGTAGTACATCAAGATCGTCACCACGCCGTCGTGCTGACGGAACTCTTCCCCGACACTTTGCTAGATCGGAGTCTGGGGATCGTCATCGAGCTGAACGTGTGCTCGAACTCGGAGGTGCCGTAGTTTCAGTGCTTGATCGGTTGGATCGTGAAGACGTACGACTACTTCCTCTACGTTGCGTCACCGCTTCCGCAGTCAGTCTGCGTGGGTACGTAGACAACACTCTCCCCTCTCGTTGCTATGCATCACATGATCTTGCGTGTGCGTAGGAAAAATTTTGAAATTACTACGAAACCCAACAGTGGTATCAGAGCCAGGTTATTTATGTTGATGTTATATGCACGAGTAGAACACAAGTGAGTTGTGGGCGATATAAGTCATACTGCCTACCAGCATGTCATACTTTGGTTCGGCGGTATTGTTGGACGAGACGACCCGGACCAACCTTACGCGTACACTTACGCGAGACCGGTTCCCCCGACGTGCTTTGCACACAGGTGGCTTGCGGGCGACTGTCTCTCCAACTTTAGTTGAACCAAGTATGGCTACGCCCGGTCCTTGCGAAGGTTAAAACGGAGTCTATTTGACAAACTATCGTTGTGGTTTTGATGCGTAGGTGAGATTGGTTCTCACTTAAGCCCGTAGCAGCCACGTAAAACTTGCAACAACAAAGTAGAGGACGTCTAACTTGTTTTTGCAGGGCATGTTGTGATGTGATATGGTCAAGGCATGATGCTGAATTTTACTGTATGAGATGATCATGTTTTGTAACTGAGTTATTGGCAACTGGCAGGAGCCATATGGTTGTCGCTTTATTGTATGCAATGAAATCGTGATGTAATGCTTTACTTTATTACTAAGCGGTAGTGATAGTCGTGGAAGCATAAGATTGGCGAGACGACAACGATGCTACGATGGAGATCAAGGTGTCACGCCGGTGACGATGGTGATCATAACGGTGCTTCGGAGATGGAGATCACAAGCACAAGATGATGATGGCCATATCATATCACTTATATTGATTGCATGTGATGTTTATCCTTTTAAGCATCTTATCTTGCTTTCATTGACGGTAGCATTATAAGATGATCTCTCACTAAATTATCAAGATGTGTTCTCCCTGAGTATGCACCGTTGCCAAAGTTCGTCGTGCCCAGACACCACGTGATGATCGGGTGTGATAAGCTCTACGTCCATCTACAACGGGTGCAAGCCAGTTTTGCACACGCAGAATACTCAGGTTAAACTTGACGAGCCTAGCATATGCAGATATGGCCTCGGAACACGGAGACCGAAAGGTCGAGCGTGAATCATATAGTAGATATGATCAACATAACGATGTTCACCATTGAAGACTACTCCATCTCACGTGATGATCGGTTATGGTTTAGTTGATTTGGATCATGTAATCACTTAGAAGATTAGAGGGATGTCTATCTAAGTGGGAGTTCTTAAGTAATTTGATTAATTGAACTTAAACTTATCATGAACTTAGTACCTGATAGTATCTTGCTTGTTTATGTTGATTGTAGATAGATGGCTCGTGCTGTTGTTCCGTTGAATTTTAATGCGTTCCTTGAGAAAGCAAAGTTGAAAGATGATGGTAGCAATTACACGGACTGGGTCCGTAACTTGAGGATTATCCTCATTGCTGCACAGAAGAATTACGTCCTGGAAGCACCGCTGGGTGCCAGGCCTGCTGTTGGAGCAACACCAGATGTTATGAACGTCTGGCAGAGCAAAGCTGATGACTACTCGATAGTTCAGTGTGCCATGCTTTACGGCTTAGAATCGGGACTTCAACGACGTTTTGAACGTCATGGAGCATATGAGATGTTCCAGGAGTTGAAGTTAATATTTCAAGCAAATGCCCGGATTGAGAGATATGAAGTCTCCAATAAGTTCTATAGCTGCAAGATGGAGGAGAACAGTTCTGTCAGTGAGCATATACTCAAAATGTCTGGGTATAATAATCACTTGATTCAGATGGGAGTTAATCTTCTAGATGATTGTGTCATTGACAGAATTCTCCAATCACTGCCACCAAGCTACAAGAGCTTCGTGATGAACTATAATATGCAAGGGATGAACAAGACTATTCCCGAGCTCTTCGCGATGCTGAAAGCTGCGGAGGTAGAAATCAAGAAGGAGCATCAAGTGTTGATGGTTAACAAGACCACTAGTTTCAAGAAAAAGGGCAAAGGGAAGAAGAAGGGGAACTTCAATAAGAACGGCAAACAAGTTGCTGCTCAGGAGAAGAAACCCAAGTCTGGACCTAAGCCTGAAACTGAGTGCTTCTACTGTAAGCAGACTGGTCACTGGAAGCGGAACTGCCCCAAGTATTTGGCGGATAAGAAGGATGGCAAGGTGAACCAAAGGTATATGTGATATACATGTTATTGATGTGTACCTTACTAGAGCTCGCAGTAGCACCTGGGTATTTGATACTGGTTCTGTTGCTAATATTTGCAACTCGAAACAGGGACTACGGAATAAGCGGGCACTGGCAAAGGACAAGGTGATGATGCGCATGGGAAACGATTCCAAAGTCGATGTGATCGCGGTCGGCACGCTACCTCTACATCTACCTTCGGGATTAATATTAGACCTAAATAATTGTTATTTGGTGCCAGCATTGAGCATGAACATTATATCTGGATCTTGTTTAATGCGAGACGGTTATTCATTTAAATCAGAGAATAATGGTTGTTCTATTTATATGAGTAATATCTTTTATGGTCATGCACCTTTGAAGAGTGGTCTATTTTTGATGAATCTCGATAGTAGTGATACGCATATTCATAATGTTGAAGCCAAAAGATGCAGAGTTGATAATGAAAGTGCAACTTATTTGTGGCACTGTCATTTAGGTCATATCGGTGTAAAGCGCATGAAGAAACTCCATACTGATGGACTTTTGGAACCACTTGATTATGAATCACTTGGTACTTGCGAACCGTGCATCTTGGGCAAGATGACTAAAACACCGTTCTCCGGTACTATGGAGAGAGCAACAGACTTGTTGGAAATCATACATACCGATGTATGTGGTCCGATGAATATTGAGGCTCGTGGCGGATATCGTTATTTTCTCACCTTCACAGATGACTTAAGCAGATATGGGTATATCTACTTAATGAAACATAAGTCTGAAACATTTGAAAAGTTCAAAGAGTTTCAGAGTGAAGTTGAAAATCATCGTAACAAGAAAATAAAGTTTCTACGATCTGATCATGGAGGAGAATATTTGAGTTACGAGTTTGGTGTACATTTGAAAAATTGTGGAATAGTTTCGCAACTCACGCCACCCGGAACACCACAGCGTAATGGTGTGTCCGAACGTCGTAATCGTACTTTACTAGATATGGTGCAATCTATGATGTCTCTTATAGATTTACCGCTATCGTTTTGGGGTTATGCTCTAGAGACGGCCGCATTCATGTTAAATAGGGCACCATCAAAATCCGTTGAGACGACGCCTTATGAACTGTGGTTTGGCAAGAAACCAAAGTTGTCGTTTCTTAAAGTTTGGGGTTGCGATGCTTATGTGAAAAAGCTTCAACCTGATAAGCTCGAACCCAAATCGGAGAAATGTGTCTTCATAGGATACCCAAAGGAGACTGTTGGGTACACCTTCTATCACAGATCCGAAGGCAGGACATTCGTTGCTAAGAATGGATCCTTTCTAGAGAAGGAGTTTCTCTCGAAAGAAGTGAGTGGGAGGAAAGTAGAACTTGACGAGGTAACTGTACCTGCTCCCTTATTGGAAAATAGTACATCACAGAAAACTGTTTCTGCGACATCTATACCAATTAGTGAGGAAGCTAATGATGTTGATCATGAAACTTCAGGTCAAGATACTACTGAACCTTGTAGATCGACCAGAGCGAGATCCGCACCAGAGTGGTACGGTAATCCTGTTCTGGAAGTCATGCTGCTAGATCATGATGAACCTACGAACTATGAAGAAGCAATGGTGAGCCCAGATTCCGCAAAGTGGCTTGAAGCCATGAAATCTGAGATGGGATCCATGTATGAGAACAAAGTATGGACTTTGGTTGACTTGCCCGATGATCGGCAAGCAATTGAGAATAAATGGATCTTCAAGAAGAAGACTGACGCTGATGGTAATGTTACTGTCTACAAGGCTCGACTTGTCGCAAAAGGTTTTCGACAAGTTCAAGGGGTTGACTACGATGAGACCTTCTCACCCGTAGCGATGCTTAAGTCTGTCCAAATCATGTTAGCAATTGCCGCATTTTATGATTATGAAATTTGGCAGATGGATGTCAAAACTGCATTCCTGAATGGATTTCTGGAAGAAGATTTGTATCTGATGCAACCGGAAGGTTTTGTCGATCCAAAGGGAGCTAACAAAGTGTGCAAGCTCCAGCGATCCATTTATGGACTGGTGCAAGCCTCTCAGAGTTGGAATAAACGTTTTGATAGTGTGATCAAAGCATTTGGTTTTATACAGACTTTCGGAGAAGCCTGTATTTACAAGAAAGTGAGTGGGAGCTCTGTAGCATTTCTGATATTATATGTGGATGACATATTGCTGATTGGAAATGATATAGAATTTCTGGATAGCATAAAGTGATACTTGAATAAGAGTTTTTCAATGAAAGACCTCGGTGAAGCTGCTTACATATTAGGCATTAAGATCTATAGAGATAGATCAAGACGCTTAATTGGACTTTCACAAAGCACATACCTTGACAAGATTTTGAAGAAGTTCAAAATGGATCAAGCAAATAAAGGGTTCTTGCCTGTGTTACAAGGTGTGAAGTTGAGTCAGACTCAATGCCCGACCACTGCAGAAGATAGAGAGAAAATGAAAGATGTTCCCTATGCTTCAGCCATAGGCTCTATCATGTATGCAATGCTATGTACCAGACCTGATGTGTGCCTTGCTATAAGTTTAGCAGGGAGGTACCAAAGTAATCCAGGAGTGGATCACTGGACAGCGGTCAAGAACATCCTGAAATACCTGAAAAGGACTAAGGATATGTTTCTCGTATATGGAGGTGACAAAGAGCTCACCGTAAAAGGTTACGTTGATGCAAGCTTTGACACTGATCCAGACGATTCTAAATCGCAAATCGGATACGTGTTTACATTAAACGGTGGAGCTGTCAGTTGGTGCAGTTCTAAACAAAGCGTCGTAGCGGGATCTACATGTGAAGCGGAGTTCATAGCTGCTTCGGAAGCAGCAAATGAAGGAGTCTGGATGAAGGAGTTCATATCCGATCTAGGTGTCATACCTAGTGCATCGGTTCCAATGAAAATCTTTTATGACAATACTGGTGCAATTGCCTTGGCAAAGGAATCCAGATTTCACAAAAGGACCAAACACATCAAGAGACGCTTCAATTCCATCCGGGATCTAGTCCAGGTGGGAGACATAGAGATTTGCAAGATACGTACGGATCTGAATGTTGCAGACCCGTTGACTAAGACTCTTCCACGAGCAAAACATGATCAGCACCAAAGCTCCATGGGTGTTAGAATCATTACAGTGTAATCTAGATTATTGACTCTAGTGCAAGTGGGAGACTGAAGGAAATATGCCCTAGAGGCAATAATAAAGTTATTATTTATTTCCTTATATCATGATAAATGTTTATTATTCATGCTAGAATTGTGTTAACCGGAAACATAATACATGTGTGAATACATAGACAAACAGAGTGTCACTAGTATGCCTCTACTTGACTAGCTCGTTAATCAAAGATGGTTATGTTTCCGAACCATGAACAAAGAGTTGTTATTTGATTAACGAGGTCACATCATTAGTTGAATGATCTGATTGACATGACCCATTCCATTAGCTTAGCACCCGATCGTTTAGTATGCTGCTATTGCTTTCTTCATGACTTATACATGTTCCTATAACTATGAGATTATGCAACTCCCGTTTACCGGAGGAACACTTTGGGTACTACCAAACGTCACAACGTAACTGGGTGATTATAAAGGAGTACTACAGGTGTCTCCAAAGGTACATGTTGGGTTGGCGTATTTCGAGATTAGGTTTTGTCACTCCGATTGTCGGAGAGGTATCTCTGGGCCCTCTCGGTAATACACATCACATAAGCCTTGCAAGCATTGTAACTAAGATGTTAGTTGTGAGATGATGTATTACGGAACGAGTAAAGAGACTTGCCGGTAACGAGATTGAACTAGGTATTGGATACCGACGATCGAATCTTGGGCAAGTAACATACCGATGACAAAGGGAACAACATATGTTGTTATGCGGTCTGACCGATAAAGATCTTCGTAGAATATGTAGGAGCCAATATGGGCATCCAGGTCCCGCTATTGGTTATTTACCGGAGACGTGTCTCGGTCATGTCTACATTGTTCTCGAACCCGTAGGGTCCGCACGCTTAAGGTTACGATGACAGTTATATTATGAGTTTATGCATTTTGATGTACCGAAGGTTGTTCGGAGTCCCAGATGTGATCATGGACATGACGAGGAGTCTCGAAATGGTCGAGACATAAAGATTGATATATTGGAAGCCTATGTTTGGATATCGGAAGTGTTCCGGGTGAAATCGGGATTTTACCGGAGTACCGGGAGGTTACCGGAACCCCCCGGGAGCCATATGGGCCTTAATGGGCTTTAGTGGAAAGGAGAAAGGGGCAGCCCAAGGTGGCTGCGCACCTCCCCTCCTCCCCTAGTCCTATTAGGACTAGGAAAAGGTGGCCGGCCCCCCTCTCCCTCTTTCCCCCTCGGGGAATCCTAGTCCAACTAGGATTGGGGGGGGAGTCCTACTCCCGGAAGGAGTAGGACTCCTCCTGCGCCCTCCTCCTGGCCGGCGCCCCCCTCCCCCTTGGCTCCTTTATATACTGAGGTAGAGGCACCCCAGAAACACACAAGTTGATCCACGTGATCTATTCCTTAGCCGTGTGTGGTGCCCCAGCCACCATAGTCCTCGATAATACTGTAGCGGAGTTTAGGCGAAGCCCTGCTGCTGTAGTACATCAAGATCGTCACCACGCCGTCGTGCTGACGGAACTCTTCCCTGACACTTTGCTGGATCGGAGTCCGGGGATCGTCATCGAGCTGAACGTGTGCTCGAACTCGGAGGTGCCGTAGTTTCGGTGCTTGATCGGTTGGATCGTGAAGACGTACGACTACTTCCTCTACGTTGCGTCACCGCTTCCGCAGTCGGTCTGCGTGGGTACGTAGACAACACTCTCCCCTCTCGTTGCTATGCATCACATGATCTTGCGTGTGCGTAGGAAATTTTTTGAAATTACTATGAAACCCAACACCACCGAGGAGGCGTTGGGTCACAAATCCAACGGCTCCGAAGAGCTTGTATCACCAAAGCATCTAAGGTGTGGTAGCACATGATATTCTTACATACAGGAGAATATGATGTCCTCCTTCATCTTAGATGCTACGGTGATACGAGCTTCGAGGTCGTTGGATATGGGATCCAAGGGCATCTGAGTAGTTTTTGTACAAATTGTGTGCAATTCTCAAACTTATCAAGGTTTCCTGTAAAAATATTAAGACATCATGTGAGCTGCTATATCTCAGATCTACAAGCTCCAAGCAACTCGTATCGGCATATAGCATAGAAGGTATGGGGGCACAAGATATTCTCTCGGGGAGGAGGGGTGGGGGTGCACAACCAATCGGTGATTGGGAGGGTGGGGACATATATAATCTAAACAACCCTAAACATAGCTTCACAATTTTATCTAAGGTCGAGGGGGTGACCCCCGACAATCATAGCTCCACGTAATTAAACTCAACATTTGCATGTACTGTAGTACTAGACTTAATATTCATGTTTCAGTTTCATGTTCGTTTTAAATATTGAATTGAGGACCATGCATGTCTTACATTTCACTCCCTTCATTCCTAAATATTAGTCTTTTTAGAGATTTCAAGTGGACTGACACATACGGATGTATATAGACATATTTTAGAGTGTAGATTCACTCATTTTGCTCTGTATGTAGTCGCTTGTTGAAATCTCTGAAAGACTAATATTTAGGAATAGAATGAGTATTTTTGAATTCGTGTCATACATGCATGGTTTGGAAAAATAGATGCACTATACTTATTGGATTGTTGTTGTGTTCGTGTGGGTGTGTGTGTGTGTGTGTGGTCATATTCTTGATACATACAAAGTTTTCTCACCTCCATATTGTTCATCTTTTAAATTTGAATTTGCATTGAAAAACTTAGCAGGGATACCATGAAATGTGAAATCCACGTTGAGATCACTATATCACAAACTCACTCTAATTCAACAACTCATCATAAATCAATTACCACGTTGAGATTAGTATTTGCAAGGAAAATACGGGCATTGTAATACACATACATTCGTTCGACTACGTAAAAGGTTCCTTTCGTATTCTCGAATGGTAGGACCCACCGGTGTACCAGCCAGACCTTGGCTCGTGTTGATCCTAAAAAAACCCGGGCACGTGTCCTTCTGGTGGCGTGCGTGGTACGCACATTAGGCAACCCCAACCAGTTGAGACTCTGCGTTTCGAGTCGAAATATCTGGCGGCCAGAATTCCAGCACTAGAAAATTCCCCTCATGTCCCCGGTCCATAATGACTACCGATGAACAACGGAGGGATGCTTTAGTAACTAGACAACGTTGTGTTCAAAAAAAAGTAACTAGACTACGTTACCTACCGTGCCGAGCACGGTTCAATTCCCTCGGTCGCCACTCGCCAAGGTCACCCGTCAACTGCATTGCCTAGTACTACTACTACTACACCAGGATGAGCACAGAATTGAGCCCATTTTTTCCCGATTGTTCGTGCCTAGTACTTGAGTTAATATATCAGGCAATGCACTGGCACGGGGGGATTATCCTTTTGCTCTGCATATATAACTTGTCTGAAGTCTAACTAAGCAAAATGTTTGACCAAATCCTTTCTTAAGAAATACAACAGGACAGATGTATGGCTTGAAAAGTTATTGCATGATGCAGGTTATGATATTCTTTCGAATCATGGATCATTAATTTAAGAAAATCCAAAAGTGACCATAAATTCTTGAAACTGAGAATGGTCACATGATATGGCACAAATATTACTTCGTAATTTTTTTTCTTCAATTTGAGACAAGTTGCACAAATGAAGGGCCAAGGTATTTTGGAACAAGGGCCTGTCACGTTAAGGCGAACGCTTTCACTATTGAAACCGTGGGCGTTTACGTGCCGCCACGAGTCCCGCTTCTCATCGGCAGGTGCCGTCCGAGCAAGCGTGTGAGTCGACGGGGGGCATGCGAGCAGACCGTTGCGCCGGCTGACAGGGAGGCGTGCGAGCAGACCGCTGTGCAGGCTCACCGGGAGGAGAGCCCTTTGACCAGGCTCCGCCGCCCACCTTCGTCCCAACTGCTCCCACTTTTAATGTCGCCGGCGCCGCAGTTTAAAATCAACCCCGCACTACCCGGTATCGCTACAATCTTCTCTCTTTCTCTCCGATTCTCCTGTCGTCTACCTCCAACCAGCCTGACCTAAACATACGCCATGCCGCATCACGATGGTCTGCCCTTAGTCTTCCAGTTTCCTAAGGAAGACACCCATCCGGAGTCTCAAGAACATAAGGCGCTTTGGGACGAGCTTGAACTGGCCTTGCGGGAAGACACCACGCCTGTCCCCGCTCCCGTTCCGGCTCCCGTCGCCCCGGCTGCGCCAGCACCCATCCCCGTGGCATTGATGGGTTAGGAGCCGCACATTGTCGCCGAGCTTGATGCCACGGGGTTCCACGAGGTCCCCGCCGACTTTCACGCGCCCGTGCACCTGCCAGCGCGTGCGCCTGCGCGTGCACTGACGCGCACGCCCGTGCTAGCGCATGCGCCTGCTCGTGCACTGACATGTGTGCCTGTGCCGGTGCCCGTGCACATGAATGTCTCCGCCGCACCGTTGACAGCGCATGTCCCCGCGTGGGTGCCAGTGCCCCCCTCAGCGGCATGGATGGCCACCGTCGACCGCTTCCTTGCACCAACGCCAGTCGCCTCCTCCCGCCAGTTAACTCGCTCCTAAAGACCGAAGTCCAGAACATTTTAGCCTTCCTTGAAGCTAGGGCCAACGTCTAGGAGTACGCCAACAACGGCGCAAGACGCCGCCGTCGCCGTCGGTCAGTGGCCCAACGACACACAGAGCACGGCAGAGGAGCTGCTTCCCACTGCAAGACGCCCCCGCCGCCGCCGCGTAATCTAAATTTGCCATGAAAAACGTTCGGATTGCCATGCTTAAAATCCGAACGTTTATCATTTCTGTTTATTTTAGATCGATTGTCGTATAATTTAAAGTTGGAGTCAGACTAAATGAAATCTATGGTTTGATTGATTGAATGTTCTGCTAGAGCCGTATCAAATTAAATACAAAACGTCATCAATCCACATGTATTCCTTGTCATCCAACGACCTAGACTGCTTCAATGTCGAGCACTCAACACGTTTAGCGTGCAGTTAATTTCATGCCAAAATAGTGCTAATCACATAATAACACGCAAATAATATCCAACTTAATATCCGCATGCACTTAATATACTTCCACATTAACGTGCATTGCACGTACACACTGACTAGTGCTGCTAGCACGTGAAACTGGTGCCGTAACTTATGAATGCGTCCAGATATGGTCAACGGCAACATCGCCCGCGAGTTCTTCGTGTTTGCCCGTGCGTCTAAACGCAGAAGGGGAGGAGAGAGAGAGCACACATGGAACCCACCAGTAAGTGAAGGCGAATAGTACTAAAAATAATATTACATGTTATCAATTAAATAGGTTGTGGTAATATAAAAACATTATGTGAACAAAGGGAGGTACAACAAATATTGTTGTTCTACGTATGTTGCCTATTGACGTGCAGCTTGAAGGCCCTGGTCGCATGTTCGATACTCGTTGTTTATTTTTTAAATTGTATATGGGTCCAAATTTGTTTCATGACATGTGGGCCCCTCGGTGTGTAGTTTGTAGCACTTTAATTTGTGGGTCCAAATTTGTTCCATTCCAAGTGGACTATCGGTGTGTAGTTTTGTAGCTTATTTATAATAATTAAAGAGAACAACAGAGTTTTTTGCAATAATACCATGGTGCGACGTTGAAGGCGAGAAAGGACATGCGAGAGAGCGATGACCGAGCCAGAGGGAAATCAACTAGGGGAGTTGCGGGGGTTGCAACGGTGTTTCGAGTAGTTGTGGGCCGAATGCTACGAAAATATAATCTAAACCGACCGAAATAAATGCCTACACAAATTAATCCAAGCTTGGAGTGCCCCTCGCAATGTAAATAGCTCCGGCTTTGCGAGGGATGGAGAGGTAGCTTCAATGTGTGGAAGATACGACGTGAGAAAGTGAGGTCAATCGAGAGACATATAGATAGAGAGACAAAGTGAGTGTGGTCCGACATTCATGGAACAAATATATATTCTCTGGAGAGATATTGTCCGATTGAGCTTTTGGCAAGGGTGAGGGCTGTAAGATAGATCTTGAGAGATGATCCACTCACAGACGTGTAGATATATTTTGTGCGTGGGAGGAAGCATGGTCGATCGATCACATAGGGTCGTCGTGCAATCGAAAGAGTGAGACGGGTTGGAGAGAGTGACCTAGATAGACAATGTGTGTGAAAGAGTATACAATGTGAATAAGTCGAATTAGGCTCAAATATGGTGATATATCATTTTTGTCCGAGAAAGAACGAGGTCAATCGAAACATACAAAAGGAGGGAGAGAGAGAGAGAGAGCATGGCCCGCCATGAGGTCGAAAGAGTGGGGGCGGCTTCAATGGACTGACCTAGATAGACAATCTGTGTGAGAGAGTATAGAGTGTGTCGATCGAGGCCCGAACAGGGAGATATATCACTTGTGTGTGAAAGAAAACGAGGTTAAACGAGACTTAGATAAAGAGAGCGAGATTGAGCGAGTGTGGCCCACCATGCGGAAGAAAGAGTGAGACAGTCTCGAGGGAGTGACCTAGATAGACAACGTGCATGCGTGCGCATGAGAGGTTGGGGGCTAGATAGGCAATGCATGTATTTAGCGCGAGAGGGTGAGAGGGAGAGGGAGAGAGAGAGAGCTCGGCATGGGGTGCAATGGCGGGTGTGTGAGGTAAATACATTTCTTAACAGAGTGGAAAAAGGGGGTGTGTGGTTGAGAGAGTTAGAGATCGAAACATGGAGAGAAAGAATGGATGTGTGTTGGAAACCGATAGCTTCCTAAGGTGGTTAGGAGAGGAAGATTGACCGATACAGGAAGTATGTAGCGTGTGTGCGGGGGGGGAGGGCTAAAAACAACATTTGAATGTAGATAGTACGAGACTTAATATCGATGTTTCAATTCGGTGTACATTGTAAGATTTGAACTGATGACCATGCATATGGGTAATTATTTCGAATTCGTGCCATACTAGGTTTCGAAAAGTTGACATTGACTCGATTTGTTGTGCTATTTTGTAGGTCATATGTTTGAATCCATCCAAAAGTTTTCTCACTACCATGATGTTCAT
Organism: Triticum urartu; assembly: GCF_003073215.2. Lineage (NCBI taxonomy): Eukaryota > Viridiplantae > Streptophyta > Magnoliopsida > Poales > Poaceae > Triticum > Triticum urartu. The sequence goes on along the minus strand of NC_053026.1, from coordinate 52,135,434 downwards.
CATATACATATGAATTTGTATTAAAAAAGTAGCATGGATACAGTGAAATGCGAAATCCACATGAGAATTGGAGATCGCTATGTGACACACACTATAATTCAAATAACTAATTATGTGACACACAATCTAATCCACGTTAGCGTGGATACCGTTTTGATTTTTTTCAAATAAGTCCTCATTAATTAATGTATAGTATCTCATTTCGAATGACTAATTATTGCAAGGAAAACATGGGCATGGTAATACATACAGATTCGTTTGCAAATGAAAGAAGATTCATTTGCATTCTCAAATGTAGGCGCACCAGGGTCGTGTCGTGGTGGTCGCATGTGTCGGACGGACGCGTAGCACCGAGCCACCCACCCCCCAAAAAAAGGACGACAAAAAAATAAGTTCGTGCTTCCACATTTTGGATTGAAATATTTGGCGGCCCCAATTTCAGCCCTGCAAAATCTCCCTTCTCCACCGTCCCCTTCCGCGCCCAGATTACTCAAATCCCTAATTCGCCGCCAACCCAATCAAAGTTCGAATCGCCCCTCGTCTCGTCTCTTTCCCCACCTATGTGCCGGACGACGAAGACGACCGTCGCGCTTCACCACTGCACCGGAGCTGCCTCATCTATGCCCTCATCCACCGCACCGGGTGGTCCACCGACAACGTCGGCTGACGCAACCGACGTGCCTCACAGACACCGACTTCCACCGCATTAGGTGCGCTTCACCGACACCGTCTCCTAGCTCACCGGGGCTACTTCACCGAGCACATCGTCGCGCCTCCGCCCCCCGAGGTCGCTGGGGCTTCACCAATGGTCTCGTCCACCGCATCGTAGCGCTCCGCTGTCACTCAAGATCTGCATCCGTGCGCGGCCAGCCAACGCCAGCGCATCACCCTCAACGGCTCTAAAGTGACCCGGACTCTAGCTAGGCGAGCATGCCCAAACGCCGGCCCGAACTAGGTATCCACACATCACTCCCTTGTGCACTATTCCGACGATGTTTGGATATCCTTTCACTGCTCTCTTAGCTTACATGCCTATCCAACTTTGACTTTAACTCTTATTTCTTCTGGAGATATCATCTGAAACAAGCAAATCCATTTTTTAGCGAAGCATGACGGCACTACGGGATCTGGTACACATCCTGCACACCCGTATAACCTTGTAAGTATCTGTCCTCCGGTACAACGGCAAGGTCGATTCCTATTATTTGATCAGCCATTCGCCGTGTCAAAAATGCAGAGGGGGATGCAAGGAGCACAAGGCCTGCACATCCAAGCAAGTGGTAACATGGACTTGTACATGGAACATCCCAAGTGCAAGTAGAGCTGCAGTGAGCCTATACAACGAGCTAGCGTAAGTCCCTGCATTTCATTTAATTTGTACTGGCATTCATGTATGATCTGTGTGCAGTGGCGGATCCACGAATTCCAGTTACCAGGGGCGAACATTTAACTTAAAAAATACGGCACTTGCACTCCGGAAATCAACATAACTTGAGAAATGTTAAGCTACATGCACTTTGAAAACCAACTAATGATCCAAAGTAGTTCAAATTATAAACACTAAATGATGCAAGCACCAAAAAACACAAAATGCAACATGGTGTACAAGGACTACAAACATGGTTTGTACCTCCTTGAATTATTCGTTTTCTGGCTGAAAATATCGAAGTGTAATTGCACCTATAACCAGTGCGCAAACTGCATATCAATATATCTATCCTGCACAAGTATGCCAATAGTTTCAAACAACATATTAGAAAAGTATTTATGCTACGTTGTCATGATACGGGGACTTTCTGGTAGATGGCCTCGATGTTTCCTCAAGCCATGAAAATGCACTATAATTTGCTTGTCATCAATGCCTGCAAATCTCTATGTCTCTCTCAACATAGTAGATCATCATTAGACACTAAATCCTTCAATGGGAGCTTGCATTAGATGCCTCATTAGACACTATATGTTCATCACCAGGAGCATGTAAAATGTTTGCATCAAATCCTTCATTAATAGTCTGTTCATTAGACACTTCAGGCTCAATAACAACATGAGCTTGGATGTTTACACCGGAAACTTGATTAGATACATCAGATTCAATCAGTTCAGTATTGATTGGGGGAGTTATAAAATAAGTAGAAATTGGTTTCATTTTCTCATAGATTCCCTACATACAAGCAGTTTTACAACACCGTCAGGTTTAACTATTGGCCAGAAATTGAAGAGTTGAATTAGATATAATCAGGGATGTGATGTACCTGCTCGTTGCGCGTGCTACTCTTGCAAGTTGTGACTGTCCGTTTGTGCAAGCTCGATGCCATGCCCGTGCTGCCGCCGCTGCCTCCCACGTAGGCTACACCCAGGGTTGGATCTTCATCTTCTTGTCCTTCCGTTCGCTTGAAGCCCGGCGACCGCCCTCCAACGAGGGCGCAAGGAAGTGTTGTGTCGGTCTGTCCAGCGGCGGCTAGGTTAGGAGCGAACCAGACTGGAGGCTGGAGCGGATGAACTGGGATTTTTCCTGCTATCGATCGATATGGGAGGCGCTCGTTTGGGCCGTGAGCCTGCTATAGGGCCTGCCTTGCACTTATGTTATTGGCCTATCCAAATTGAAACATTTTTCTTCATTTTTTACATTGCTTGCTCGTGCGTTGGGACGAACAAAACTAGTCTGGGCCAACCTGGACGACTCAAACTAGGTGCACACTTTCGAGCCACCCAAGGCAGCCGCCCATACCATCCCCTATGGTGGCGTCGCCCCTTTTTGCGTGTATGATAGGGGTAGTGAAAAATATTTCAGTGGCGCTTTTGATTTACCCACAGAATGGTTGAATTGCTTGTTTCTATGAACTGAGTTCGCCAATAATGTGAAGGATGCCAGTCTTTTCATCCTATTGTAGATTGCTTAGATCTCGATATGCCAAAAGTAATCGCATGAAATATACAGTAAAAGCCAGTGTGATGTGTGTGGCTACAACTAGTATGACTACACGTCCTCATATAACATATCAAGGACGCATCATCTTACCAGATTAACCATTCGACTTACCAATGCAGTGTGGGAAGAAAGAAGTATTGGGACTGCGTATCCAAGCAATTGATGCCATGGACTCCTTCGTACAACCTTGTAAGCGAAAAAGAAGTTGCGGTGTGCCTGTACAAAGAACTAGCATAAGTTCAGTTACCTGCTTCTCGGAATTTTAGTTAGCCACTTATTGCAAAATTGTTCAATTACGTTGCTTGGCTTAATTTAGTTTGCTACTGTTACATAATGCCACAGCCCGTTAATCCTATTATAGACTGCACCTATCTATGTGTTTGATACTTACTGTTAAGAACTACCTGTTTGCCTGAACTTAAATAGCTACTTGTTTGTTTAACTGCTTTGCTGCTGCAACAACGGGTTACAATGATGTTAATAACTACTTTTCAGCATCGAATTGAAACTCTTTAATTAATTGTTTGTTTAACTGGTTTGCTGTTATAACTCCCAGTTGAGATGTTTTGCTAACTTCAACTTTTTTGAATCCAATCGGAACTTTAATGACAAAACAGGTTAGCCCAAGATTAAAGAGCGAGGTCCCCATGGACGATGTATCATCCCACAGCAGTGGCACCGGCCCAATCGTGCATTATGAATTGCCAACTACTGATGCTCTAGAGGCTAAACTAGTGGTAGAAAGAGATTATGCTTCTGCACTTAGAGATGAAGTTGACATGTTGAGGAAGCAAATAGCACAATCAGTAGCAGTACTCAAGACAACCATTAAATATTTGGTAGATTTCAAAATGAAGCAAGTTGAGACTGACCACATTGTTAAGGTCCTGAAGGAAAAAAGGAAATTAAATTCCCACTTGGTAAATCATAGGTGAAATGTTCTTTCCATCGTTGAATAACCTTTGTGTTGTTTGTTCATGTAATCAATCAAACCATTTGTTTTAGAGATCATGTAATAATTGTTTTTTGTTTTTTGTTTTTTGGTTTGTAATTTTGTTTGAGCACAAGTCTGTATTAATTGATAATACTCGGAGACATTTCATTTTGATTGCTGTGCCAGACCTACAAATATGCCAATCGGGCAGAATGTGCATTCAGCAATAATAGTAGTATAGATGGACCATAAGTGGCACGCATCGGAAAGGGCCAAGATGTTGTAGTAGCTTGGCTAAAAAAAGGAGGTTGTTGTAGCAAAGAAAAGTACAGCGACCTGGCTTATGTATGTTAGTTGATATTATTGATCCATATACTCTATAAGTGTTTATATGTCTGTTAGTTCTGTACATTCTTGGTTGATTCACTCGGTATTTGAATCTTGATACATCGCTTGTGTACATATCTAAATGGGAGTACACATTATGTTGCGTGTGACATTTGAGTTGGACATGAAGTGTTCCAAATATTCGAATTCACCTTAAACTAGATTCTAGCTTCTGAATTTGAGTATCGACATTTGTAAACCATATTCATATATGACAGTGGAATACATCTTAGTCGTCCTTTTGAAGATATATAAAAACACATAGAATGATTTATAAAGATTCATATAAGAATACAAAATGGATTCAAATTTAATTGTCAGGGTAAACGTGGATGCTTATTGTCCCAAAATTCAAAAGAAGCGGCAAAATGTCCACTCCCACGTCGGCTGCCCGAAGCCAAGTGTTTGGGCGATGGAAATTACTGTCTACCCATTACACGGACAATCCATCGGCCCGATTCCCACTGCTCTAAATAGGGGCAGGATAGTAACTTCAATAAGACGTGACACGACCGCCTCTGAGCCCATTCCGACATGGTGGGCGCCAAACATGAGCGGCAAAACACATTTGATTCAAGCTCGTCCGAAAGACCTCTGTTTCTCCCTCAATTTCCCCATTCATATACGATGAGAGGCAAAACAAACTTGACTCGGCCGAAATCGATGTAGGCAAATATTTTCAATAGGGGCAGGTTTGTAACTTCACTCAGACGTGACACAACCGCCCTACCTATCAGCCCCGTTCATACACCATGGGCGCCAACCATGGGCACCAACCACCCTCTCCTCGCTCGAAATCGCTCTGGGCAAATATTGGCGAGATGCGAGATTATCGTCGTATCCCCAACCGACGAGACGTCCAAATTTTAAACAGGGGCTAAGTTTGTAACTTTCCCATATTTCAGACAGGCGCGTCCCATAAACATGGTTCCCCGTACCTCTCCCTCCATTTTCCCATTCATACACCGTCCGTGCTAGAACACCATCCCCACACCAGCCTCTGTCCGCCACCCCATCCATCGTCGCCGTCCTCCACCACATCCATCGCTGTCATCCTCCACCACATCCATCGCCACCGTCCTCCACCATGCCGGAGCGCCTACCAAGACCGCGTCGTCCACTGCTAGAGATGGACGTTTCTCATCCACGGCGACGGACCAAGAGCCTTGCATCACGTCCTCTCGCTTCATCGGCGTCGTCGTCCTCTTTGCCGGGGCCGCTCACACGACCTTCTCTTCCACCGCAACGGGACTTATCACCCGATGCACCCGTCTACCGTCGCAGATCTGCTTTAACGCCACCGACAGCCATCGCACCCCCGATGCCTACTCGGCGCCGCAAGAGAGGTGGTACTTCATATCTCCTCAACTTTTTGATCTCAACCAAAAAATAGATCTTAACTTGGTTACTCTACTTTCTTTTCAGCTCTTAGAATTTAGTTCTTAGTTCAAAGCAAACAATGGCTGCTAAATATCATTTCTCCGGTTTCCCCCTTTTATGATCACTATACGATCAGAACACGTGCTTCGTGTCATAATAGCACTGCTCGACCCATCAAGCTAAACAATCTTAGTTGTTCAAATACGAATCTGATATTATTAAAACAGATTCGTTTAATTGGTCAGCTAAATGTTCCTAAATTAGTTTCAAAAATGCATGTTTGCCGCTCGGGTGTGTATCTCTACAGGGTGCCCACGGTGGGTCGGCCCACCCTGGGATTTTGGGTCGTCCCATGCCCCGATTCCCCTCTGTTCTGCTGCGTGCTTCCGATCTCTACTCGCCCCCAACCGCCTGCCTCGCCAGCGACTTGCCGTCCCCGGACGGCATGACTCTAGGAGGAGACGCCGGACTAACAGGAGGTCAGGAGCCGCTCGCCCAACAGCGTCACCGCTGCCCGGGCGCGCCACCATGCCTACCTTCCCATTCAGGGCTCAGGCGTGCAGCACCCACTAAGCCAACCCAATTTATCCTGAGATGAGTCTCAACACTCAGCAGCCACTCCTCATCACCCATTTTCTAATTGATCCATTACTCATTACGCAGGACTGTCATTAGGGTTTGTTGTGTGCTCAGTGCTACCTACACTTAATGGTTCATATGTATTTCGGTAATCTTTAGTACCTGTAAAGTTCACAGGGTTTTCAAAATTCCGGCCCTAGGAACAGACACTAGTCATTTTGGATTGTTGGTCGTAGGTGACATTGACCCAGATTACTATTGCAAGCCAGGTTTGTTGAAAATTTTACTTGTCTTTCTTACTCATTCGATATAATATCCAATTATTCACGTCGATTAGTTGCAAACAATAAGTGCTAGACAAACTTCTTGATTCAGATTTTGGACGGTCTCTTACTGCAGTTACAATTCTGCATACTTGTCCTAGTGAGCTCAGAAGTAAATGATTGATTCACTACATCTATGCTTGCCTTGTCATATTTGTTGTCAATATTCTTTTAGGGTGGACCACCCTGTTTCTAAATACTGCAACCGTAGACATGAGTAAATAGTATTTCTCTATGTGATCTCTTCCATCATGTGTGGGCAACGAACACTGCATTGTATAGAAAGAAAGTGTCATTTCCAGCTTTTACATAAGCTTCGGTCTTTTACATGGAATACAATCTGCCTACTTGCTTTGTGTCTCACTACCAACACTCCACCCTTGAAGCTAAACATTATGCCACTCATAATTCCTTATTTTATTTGTTCAAATACGAATTTCATATAATTCTAATGTTCCTACTTCGGTTTTGAAATGTGTGTCTGCCTGTTATAGAGACATAAGGGGTTTGTATTTCTGTGTGTGGTCTGGTCAGCACGGTTGGGGGTGAACTTTGCATATGCAGGGGTTTATAGGGAGACAATCTTCGAGTTGAATTCGCAATGCATTCCAAGATAATCTGACTACTTTTTATGTTTTCATGAATCTCAGATTCTGAACAGTATCATAATGATTATGAGCTTGCACGCATGAAAAGAATAAAGCAGAACAATGCCATGGCTGTCAAACTTGGCATTAAGGGACTGAAATCAAGTCTGGATGCAATGCAATGAAAACGCTCTCCACCTACAGATTCATGCTCAGAATATGATCCTAACAGTGATTCTGAGCTAGAGGGAGACCTAAGTCAATGTAGCTCCCTAGTGGAGGAGTCAGAGGAAGATGCCCTATCTTATTCACCCATCAAGGTGCTTTCTCTAACTTTCCAAGGTTATATTTTTCGCACATATCTTGCAACTAATCCTTTGCATTTCTTCTACTTTGTTGAACTGCCATTAGCTTAGTTTACACATCGTGGATGTGAATACGGCCTGCCTATCCATTTTCAGTACATATTCCATCTGTCATCATACCATATTTATCCATTCAAATGTTGTTCTTGTGTATCAGGCGTTCAAAAGGAAGAGGGCGATTGCTGATCGTGGAGGAGCACAAGCAAAGTATTTGGAAAAGGTAGTGGCACCTGATAAATCAAATAGCCCATTAGGTGTAGTTGCAATATCGCCTGACCCACAAAACACCCCAACTCTAGCAGACTCTAGCCCTACTACACTGGTCATTTCTGATGCCCCAACTCAGCAGACCCCAACTGCATCAAACATTATGATTATGCCTGTTGACATAGCACCAGCTCTATGACGCAAAACCCCCATTCCAGCAAAGAGTACACCAAATCTAGTTGCCAAATCCCTTTTCGAACCAGAGAGAGCCCCAATTGCAGCAAATAGGACCCCTGTTCCATTTCTTCCCAGTTTAGAAGACAAAGCTTATATTGTTGTCAGGAACTTTGTGCGCATCTTCCCTTCATGGAAAGATTATACCGCAAACACAGAACAATTTCCAGTCTTCCTCCGCAACTTACGCCTAAGTAATGTACTAATGTTATTCATGGTCATTACTGCATATGTTTCTGCTGACAGAAGACACAAGATTTCATTCTTTTAAATAGGCGAGGACCAAACTGGATTGTGAAGACGAGCAAGGGTTGGTTGCGCTTTTCAAGCACTCGTTGATGAAGTATCGTTCCTACCTGAGGCAAGCGCACTTCGATGGCAAGCCTCTAAACGAAATTTCTGTAAAGTCTCTGGTGCTACATTTATTCGACGGTGACTGGAATAATCTTGTTACACATTGGTCTCGGCTGCAGCGTAAGGTATTATCTATGATATCACATCACAATTTGAACTACATTTCTGCATTTGCCTTAACGTCTCACTTGTACGAAAACTGTTAGCAGAAGAACATTCGTTCTCAAGGGACCACAGAATCTCGCAACTATACTGCACACTACATTGCTCTTGTGAGTACCTCTTGCCCTGTATGACCATACTTACTTTCATAGCTGTTTGATTATGTAGCATCACTGCACATGTTAGCCTTATTATCGTCCATTTGGTGGACATTATAAGATCTGTATGGACTCTAACATAAATTTAGAATCAACCCAATGCTTTTGAAGAGGTTTAGCTCTGCAGTCCTCTTGTAAAGACTGAACGTCGTCTATCACTATACTTACATTAATAGATACTCCCTCCGTCCCATAATATAAGAACGTTTTGTACAGTACACAAGTGTTCAAAACACTCTTGTATTATGGGAAGAGGGATTGGTTCATTGTGTAGCATTCTGCATCTTATCTCCCTCGCCCACCATTTACTAAAAAAGATCAGATCTATATTTAATCTTACCAAAAAGTAGAATACACAGACAATGCCAGTGCAGAAGTGTAGCCCATTGCTCTTGTCAGTACATTTTGTCCTGTAATGCTTGTACTTCCAGGGATTGGTAGTTGATTATGTAGCATCAATCTGCATCTTATCTTCATTATCCTCTATCCCTTCCAGTATTATCATATCTATAATTACTCTCTACAAAATGTAGAGTACAGGCAATGCTTATGAAGAAGATTTTGTGCTGAAATTCTTGAGTTATCCTTCCCTTGACATGGAGAAGGGCATTATAAAGCCGGTGTTAACTGTTAATGTAAGTCAGTCCTTCTAAAGCTTCTATCCTCAACTATTTTTAATTTTCTCATACTCCCTATCATTTACTGTTGTTTAGTTTGCTGTTTCTACTAAATGCATGTTCGCAAGAACTGTAAGTTCTAAGTTTTACTTGTAAAACCAAATTCCTTATTCATACCATGCACATTACTCAATACTCCCTATATGTATGCTTGTTTTGTGGATCTATAATCCAGTGTGTGGTGAAGCAGCCCACGTTTGCACCTTGTCATCTCCTATTTTATCTTACTGATGTGGCCGATGATATGAACAACATGCCATGCACATTAACCAAAATAGATACAATGATTTTCTTTGCCCTTCATCTATGCTTGTTATGTTGACATGGTCATCCAGTAGTGTGGTGAAGCTCCCCACATTATGAACAATGCCAAATTATGCTATTGATATTTTGAACTTACTCCTTATTTTCTAATTTGAAATTGGATGGAATTGACAGCACAGTTATCATCTTTGTTTATACACGTGCAAAACCTGTCATCTCTCTGCTTTGTTTCAGGGTGATATGCCTGATGGCATGCACAAGCCTGCTAAAGGCTGTGCGACAAACGCAACATATATTGCAGCAAAGAAGGCAAAACATCTTGAAGATAGCGAGACAACCCCAAAGTCTTGTCTTGATGCAGTGTTCAAGTTACTTGAGACTAGCAGTCAGACAAGCTCACAGAATTCTTTGTCTGAATCAGTTCGACTTCTTCAGTCCCAAGTTCTAGCAGAAATGCATTCTGCAACTCAACTTCGACTTGAAGTCCTATCTCTAAGAAAGATTGCGGAGAACACCAATGAGAACCTCATCGCTAAACAGCTACACCTGGAAGCTATGACCGACATGCTAGGACGGTCTCACAGCCTTGCTCAGCAGCTTGCGCAGCAGTTCCTGCGCAAGGCTAACCTTTCTTGAACTGTCTTGGAAGTGGTCTTGGTTCAGTATTACTTTGTTACGCTACAATGATGCCCAGTTTTTGTAATCTGCTTCTTTGTTGCGCTTTATGATCACTGGTGGCGAACTTCGATGCCCAGTGGATGTAATATACCATAAATCATTTATTGTATAGTGTAGGTTTATTCTTAGTTATTATGCTGTAATTTCTTTATTGTATAGAGTAGATTTGTTCTTAATTCCTACTAGTTACTGCCATCATTCGCTATCTGAAAAAAAAAATCAGATCTAGTCGATCGGGCCGAAACATTCGCCTCTAACGGGCCTGGTGTTTAGCGGGCCACAATTGGGCCGGCTTGCATCTTTCTTGGGCCCGAATGATTGGGGCCTTCACACTTTGCGCGAGGCCCACAACTTACACCGGCCTATATTTTAGTTGGGCCTTTTGTGGACCCAACGCTTAGTTTGGCCCAGGTAGCGTTGGGCCATTAACAAGATGAATATTGTACTCGCCTGTTACGGCCCAGATGAAACCATGGGCCTTTAGCAGGCCGAAATGCATATTGGGCCTCAATTTTCACTAGTTGTCGACGGGCCTTCAGCAGGCTGAAATGTAGACCGGGCCTTTTTGGGCCCAGTTATATCACGGGTAGTTACCAGGCCGAAACATATCTCATGGGCCTTTAAGAGGCCGAAAGCTTAGTACAGACATCAACATGCTGAATTATGCGACAGGCCTTTAACGCCCAAAGTCACGTTGGGCTTAACTGTTGCCACCTTTATCACGCGCCGTTAGTGGGCCCGATGTCCCGTCGGACCATATATGGCCAATGGGCAGCACGGGCCATTCCCAGGGCGAAAGTCACACCGGGCTGAAATGAGCCCATGTCTACATCGGGCCTCTAACAGGCCGAAAGTCACTGGGCTGTAATTGGTCCCAAATATTCGGCGAACAATTAACGGGCCAGATCTGGCTTCGGGCCGTAAATGGGCCTTTATTAAGCAGGCTGTTATTGGGCTGGCCCACTAATATGTGAGTAAGTACTACGGGTCTTTGACTGGGCCGGCCTTTTTAACCTATATGGACCTCTGTTGGGTCATGCCACGTGTCGACGTATCATAAGCGCTTTGGGTCCAATGAGTGGATGACATCTGTCCCAACGGTGAGCCGATGCGTGTTTCCTCTAGCCAATGATAATTTTACACGTGGAAAATCCCCATTGGTCGGGGCTGTTAACGGGTTATCGGATCCAAAACCGGACCCGATAGCTTAACGGCGTTCCGTTACGGTGGATGCCACGTGTTGGTCACCCTTAACGAAAGCACTTCTGTGACGCGCGATATATCGTCATGGAAGTGGACACTTCCGTGATGATAATTTTGGTAATGTCATGAAACACTTCTACGACAGCACAGGTATGACTATATTGATTCTATCATAAATTTGTCATGGATGTACATGCATGACAGAAAACGTGATTTACTGTGACAAACACGTATCATTATGGAAGTGTATTTTTTTGTAGTGTGTGGCAGCAGAGGAGAGTCGTGGCGGCCGGAGCCGGACGGCAGGTTTTCTTTTTTTAGCAGTAGGGTTGTCCCAGAGGATGACGGCCATACCTCTTCGGCCCAGCCACAGAAGAGTGAAGCTTCTTCGTTCGCTGTAGTACTAGGCCGGCCCGTTATCAGCGCTCGCTCGGTGGTTCGCTCAGTCGTGGTGTTCAATAGGTTCCCCTAAAAATACAGTGTTCGATGCGTTTTTATTTTTTACTAGAACAATGCACGTGCGTTACAAGGGGATATAAATATTCTAGTACGTTATTTTGTGATTTACACGTTAATAATAATGTAATTGTGTAAATAACTGTTTATCAAATTCTAACCGTGAATCACCTTATATTTTGATTACAAGTTTGGTAAGTAAATTAAAGTGGAATTGGTTTAAACAGTAAGTAAATTAAGGTGCTTTATTATCATATACATGGAAGGTTGGACGAACAGGGTGGTGAGAAGAAAGATGAAATGAGAACCATACATTCTTTTTAAGTAGTAGAGATTTTTGTCGTTTCTTTTTTTTGGGGGTTTTTTATTTCTTCATCAATTTTCTTCATTTTTTCTATTATTTGCTTTCTCATTGGTTTTCTTCGTTTTATTTTTGCTTTTACTGGTTTTTTCTTTTCTTTCTTCGTTCTTATTAGTTTCTTTCTCGATGTTACTGGTTTTTTTTCTTTCCTTTCTCCATATTTCTTTGTTTCTTTGTTTCTAGTTATCAATTTTTTTATCTTTGTTTATTTCTCAGTTTTCATTTTTGCATTGGTTTTCTTTGTTTTTGATTAAGTTTCTTTTTTTCTTTGTTTTTTCTCAATTTTCATTGATTTCTTTTTTGTTCAAAACATATCAACTTATTTCAGTGCACATTCAGCATTTTTCTTATACATTAAAAATATATTTTAAAATGTGTTTAAAATTTTGAAATAAATGACTAACATTTTTTGAAAAAAAATATTGTTGTATGTCTCCATTTTTTTTCATTCACATTTTACATTCCTGGTGTATATATAATACATTTTCTAATACTTGTTAAAAACTAAAATACAAATTAATATTTTTGAATACATGTACATATATCAACATTTTTCAATACACGGTGTACATTCTTTCACACACAATCTACATTTTTCGTAAACATCAGGAACAAGGTTTTACATGTTTAACATTTTTTACATACATAATCGACTTATAAAATATATGTTTTTGATTTCTACTTTATATTTGATATACGATGTACATTTTTTGTACTCCCTCCATTTCTTTTTACTCCACGTATAAAATTTGGTCAAAGTCAAATTACACGATGTTTGACCAAATTTATATGAAAAAACATGAACATCTATAATATTAAAACTATATAGTACGAAAATACATTTCATGGTGCATCTGATAATATTTATTTCATATTGTGAATGATGATATTTTTTAAATAAAATTGGTCAAACTTTACAAAGCTTGACTTTGACCAAACCTTATATGCAGACTAAAAGGAAACGAAGGGAGTATACACCAGGAAATTTTTTAGTACATCCTGCCCCCCCCCCTTCCCGAGGTTGTAGCTCGCAACGGCCGCCATTGCAATACCGCACCAATCGCTGCCTGCACAATAGGACTCGCTGTCCGTGATTCGTAACATCTCACCCCATCACCCTTGCCGTGCTCGTCGGCGCACTTGTAGCAAATTACATCGCCTGTTGTAGCAAAACCGACTATGGTTGTAGTAAACGTCATCATCGTTGTCATGGGTCACAGCTCATGAAGTTCGAAGCTTTTTTTAAATGCCAGTTGTAGCTTTTGTAACTGTCAGTTGCAGCTTTTTCGTTGCCGTCCACGGCTGTCGTCTTTATGGTTGAAACTTTTTTTATCGAAGGATGAATATTTTTTCATTACCGAATGAAGCTTTTTTTATCACTGGTTAAAAAATTTCGTTGTCGTCAATAGCTTCTGTTGTGTACGGATTGAAACTTTTTTCATCACCCGTTGAACCTTTTTTGGTTACCGGTTGTAGATTTTTTTTGTCGTCGGTTGCAACACTGGCCAACTCTCCTGGTGCTCGATTTTTGCTGAAACGGGGGCAAGCGAGATGTTACAAGCGTCAGGTGCGCCCGACAAGCTGCAACATCGGGGATGAGCGGCGGTGAGCATGCTGGCGAGCTGCGGTCATCGCCACTAGAGCTACAACGGTCGCCACAGGAGCTGCAACTGCAAGGTGTGGCTGTTGCATGGGCGAAGGCGGTGATGAGGACGGCCTTGCGAGGGCTGGACCGACGAATTGGACAGCCGGCGAGGACGGTTTGTGAGAGGCAGCGACCAGAGATGAGAACAGTAGCGAAGGCACAAGAGGGGGAGAACGCATGCGGCCGGCGGGGCGAAATGGACAATGAGATGTAGGGGGGTTTCTTCGTATGCGTGCGTTGACGAAGATGAGGGGCATCAGACGGTTCCCAACGCCCAAATCAGACGGGTGAGGCCGACCAGCCTAAATTTAGGACATTTAGGTTAAAATAGAAGTGGCATGAATAGTGATAAATAAGGTGGGCGAATCCCCTAAAAAACTCAAAAAAGAAAAATAATGTGTGTGAAGCGGTGAGAAGGATTCGTAGCCATTGAAGCCCGTCTTTGATAACTGAAGATAGGACAGCAGTTGACGCTCCGCCGGTGAGGGTTTTTTCTTCTCCAAACAGGCTTTCGCACGCTTTATAGATAAAAGCCACCACGTCTAAGAGAAAGTAAAGATAGTATTAATCCTGCTGGGGCAACAACATAAACATGCCTTCAAAAGTAAAAAAAAGAAAGAAAGAAAAAAGGCCGCCAAGTAACTGACAGATCAGTGGCTATGCGACCAAGCAAGGCGGCGTGCTGCCGCAACCCGCAATCATCCCCGCCATCATGCTGTCAAGCCGCTCCCTATCCCGCTGCCTAGAGAACGGGTGCCAAAGCTGCAAAAAGGCCAACTGAAATGTCCTGCAGGTTCTTTCTTAAGAAGTGACAATTGAAATGTAAGCCACTGATGTTTCATCTTGTTGCTATTTCACGTAAGTCCAGAATTCCAGATATCCAAAGGCTAGTGATCACAATTATTTCACTGTTTTGATACAGACTACAGTAGTTACTTTACACTTGGTGCAGGAAGTTCTGTGCTTATTGTTACAGAGTTTGAAGTAACGGGACAGGACACACACAGGTACAGACAAAGCAGTGAGAACTACTGATTCACCCCCGGCCTATGTCTAGGCAGAGGAAGGGGCATCCGGCTGCCGGTCAGGGAGCGCAGCTTCAAATGCAGGGTGTGTCATATATTGATCGTAGAGCCTCGCGAGGGTGGGATAGTTCGACTGCGGCAAGCGCAATCATGTTCCGTTAGTTCATCAAAGATAGTGACAAGTATAGTTGTGGACTTGATAGTAAGTGAAAGTGCAGTACCATGTCGATTTGATAACGAGTCACCGCAGCAAAAATCTGGGGTGCAAGGAATACATCTGCCTGCATGTAAATAGGATGCGGCAGTTAGCTACTTAGCTGAGTCGACTCGGGGTAGTTTACACTTGCAATGGTAGTTGTTGCCCTAGGATTGTTGAAATATGAATTCTATTTCATTTCCCGGGAGGAACTAGACTACAGTTACTTTCAAGGGACAAGGGACACCTATTAATACAACAATAGATGAATCTACAGCAGAGAAAATTCATTCCAGATAATGATGTTCTTTGGTGTTCAACAGAAGAAAATAAAGAGATAGAAAATAGTAGGGTAGCATACGAACCAGTTGGACTTCATCTCCCATAGCAAACTTCCCAGCACAGCCTTTGATCATGTTCTCAACAGCTGAACCGTTGGGGGTGAAAGTGAGCACATAGTTGCATAATGAGAAAGCAGACAGAGGCAGGGAAACACCAAGTGTAAATGCAGGATAAGAAGTTCTAAAGGAAATAATGTGAGTTTCTCAAAACATGCAAGATCACTGAATTACTTGGTGAGCAGTATTTCCAAAGCAAATTTTCTGGATGGAAGTAATGCTGCAAATATAGCAGTTATAACCAAGAAAGAAGGGACATGTCTGTGAAGACAACCTGTGAAACCTCTATCAATCTGTTGTTTGACCCACGGGATGCTCTCCCCTGTTCCAACTTTTTGCTCGATAAATCTCTGTAGACAAATGAGCAATAAAACACAACAGCAAGTTAAGTATCTGTGCAATTTATAAGCATAAGCTATCTAAATATAGAGTCAACTAGTATTGCACAGCACACATGGGTAGCCGTCCCTCTATGGGCCTCAGGTGCACTGGCAATCAGATTTTAGATATAGAACACACAGTGGTCGTCATATGCTTAGTAATGCATAGTCGGTACTTACCACCAAGGTGAGATTGTGAAGAGGTTGAATACCAGAACACACAATGCTTGCTATCTGCGATAAAAGTTAGTAGAGGAACATCCACATTAGTATTATGAATTCGTGACAGAAGAAAAAGCTGAACGTATACAGTAAGTATTTTGTAGATTATAGTTGGACCTGATTATATATATGTTCCCTTTGCTCAGAGCGGGTCAGATAAAGTAGATTCAGAAACTTTCTTGCTGTTATTTATTGTGTACTTTCTGCTATGCTTTGATAACATGAATCTGAGGATGGATTTTTTGGTGGGTCAGATTAAATAGAATACTAACTAACCTGTAAGCAAACTGTAGAACGATTGAGAAAACAGATCAAAGAGACAATAAATAACAGTTACTACACGATTGACTCCACATATGGAAGATACAAATTACTACTACTGGGATTAAAGCATGAAATACTTCTGGCTGACCATGATGAGTTAAAGGTTATCATCAATTACCTGGATATTCAGGGCCTTCTTTTTAAGGTCTTGGGGCAAAAGAGGGCGCTGAGGGTACTTGTCCTCCAAATACTGTAAAAGTCACAACAAAGCAAGTGGTTGATAACTGATAAGAGAATGGTGCTGCGTAGGAGGAACACACGATTTGGAGACCCTGGGAAAGAGTGACTTGCCAATGCTATTGCGTAAGAGTCGCCGATTACTGCGTCGCCGTCGACCAAGGCAGGGACGAACTTCATAGGATTAAGCTTCATGAACTCTGCCACCCACAAAATAAGATAAATGAACCTAGTGAGTGGCAGGTATAC
>NC_053026.1:51955373-52117580 GCF_003073215.2 Triticum urartu | reverse complement strand
TTGCACAATCTCATGGTCTAAGGAAATGATACTTGACATTAGAAAAGCTTTAGCATACGAACTACACGATCTTGTGCTATGCTTAGATTGGGTCTTGTCCATCACATCATTCTCCTAATGATGTGATCCCGTTATCAACGACATCCAATGTCCATGGTCAGGAAACCGTAACCATCTATTGATCAACGAGCTAGTCAACTAGAGGCTTACTAGGGACATGGTGTTGTCTATGTATCCACACATGTATCTGAGTTTCCTATCAATACAATTCTAGCATGGATAATAAACGATTATCATGAACAAGGAAATATAATAATAACTAATTTATTATTGCCTCTAGGGCATATTTCCAAGAGTCTCCCACTTGCACTAGAGTCAATAATCTAGTTCACATCGCCATGTGATTAACACTCACAGGTCACATCGCCATGTGACCAACATCCAAAGAGTTTACTAGAGTCAATAATCTAGTTCACATCACTATGTGATTAACACTCAATGAGTTCTGGGTTTGATCATGTTGCTTGTGAGAGAGGTTATAGTCAACGGGTCTGGACCTTTCAGATCCGTGTGTGCTTTACAAATCTCTATGTCATCTCCTAGATGCAGCTACCACGTTCTATTTGGAGCTAATCCAAATAACTGTTCTACTTGGAGCTATTCTAAATTGTTGCTCCATTATATGTATCTGGTATCTCTACTCAGAGCTATCCGGATAGGTGTCAAGCTTGCATCGACGTAACTCTTTACGACGAACTCTTTTACCACCTCCATAATCGAGAAAATTCCTTAGTCCACTAGTTACTAAGGATAACTTTGACCACTATCCCGTGATCTATTCTTGGATCACTCTTGTACCCCTTGACTGACTCATGGCAAGGCACATTTCAGGTGCGGTACACAGCATAGCATACTGTAGAGCCTACGTCTTAAGCATAGGGGACGACCTTCGTCCTATCTCTCTATTCTGCCGTGGTCGAGCTTTAAGTCTTAACTTCACACCTTACAACTCAGGCAAGAACTCCTTCTTTGACTGATCCATCTTGAACACCTTCAAGATCATGTCAAGGTATGTGCTCATTTGAAAGTACCATTAAGCGTTTTGATCTATCCTTATAGATCTTGATGCTCAATGTTCAAGTAGCTTAATCCAGGTTTTCCATTGAAAACACTTTCCAAATAACCCTATATGCTTTCCAGAAATTCTACGTCATTTCCGATCAACAATATGTTAAAACATATACTCATCAGAAATTCTATAGTGCTCCCACTCACTTCTTTGGAAATACAAGTTTCTCATAAACTTTGTATAAACCCAAAATCTTTGATCATCTCATCAAAGTGTACATTCCAACTCCGAGATGCTTACTCCAGTCCTCAGAAGGATTGCTGGAGCTTTGCATACTTATTAGCATCTTTCAGGATTGACAAAACCTTCCGGTTGTATCACATACAACCTTTCCTCAAGAAAATCGTCGAGGAAACAATGTTTTGACTTCCTATTTGCAAGATTTCATAAATAATGCAGTAATCGCTAATATAATTCCAACAGACTCTTAGCATCGCTACGAGTGAGAAAGTCTCATCATAGTCAACTCCTTGAACTTGTCGAAAAACATCTTAACGACAAGTCGAGCTTTCTTAATGGTGACATTTACCATCATTGTCCGTCTTCCTTTAAAAAATCCATATGTACCTAACAGCCTTACGACCATCAAGTAGTTCTTCCAAAGTCTACACTTTGTTTTCATACATGGATCCTATCTCGGATTTTATGGCCTCGAGCCATTTATCGGAATCCGGGACCACCATCGCTTCTCCATAGCTCATAGGTTCATTGTTGTCTAGCAACATGACTTCCAAGACAGGATCACGTACCACTCTGAAGTAGTACGCATCCTTGTCATCCTACGACGTTTGGGAGCGACTTGATCTGAAGTTTCATGATCACTATCATAAGCTTCCACTTAGTTGGTGTAGGTGCCACAGGAACAACTTCCTGTGCCCTGCTACACACTAGTTGAAGTGAAGGTTCAATAACCTCATCAAGTCTCCACCATCCTCCCACTCAATTCTTTCAAGAGAAACTTTTCCTCGAGAAAGGACCCGATTCTAGAAACAATCCTTTATTGCTTTCGGATCTGAGATAGGAGGTATACCCAACTGTTTTTGGGTTGTCCTATGAAGATGCATTTATCCGCTTTGGGTTCGAGCTTATCGGCCTGAAACTTTTCCACATAAGCGTCGCAGCCCCAAACTTTTAAGAAATGACAGCTTAGGTTTCTCTAAACCATAGTTCATACGGTGTCATCTCATCGGAATTACGTGGTGCCCTATTTAAAGTGAATGTGGTTGTCTTTAATGCCTAACCCATAAACTATTGTGGTAATTCGATAAGAGACATCATGGTATGCATCATATCCAATAGGGTGCAGTTACGATGTTCGGACACACCATCACACTATGGTGTTCCAGGCTGTATTAGTTGTGAAATAATTTCCACAATGTCTTAATTCTGTGCCAAACTCGTAATTCAGATATTCATCTATATGATCATATCATAGATATTTTATCCTCTTGTCACGACGATCTTTCAACTTCACCCTGAAATTACTTGAACCTTTCAATAATTCAGACTCGTGATTCATCAAGTAAATATACTCAACATCTACTCAAATCATCTGTGAAGTAAGAACATAATGATATCCACTACATGCCTCAACACTCATTGGACTGCACACATCAAAGTGTATTACTTCCAACAAGTTGCTTTCTAGTTCCATTTTACTGAAACCGAGGCTTTCAGTCATCTTGCCCATGTGGTATGATTTGCATGTCTCAAGTGATTCAAAATCAAGTGAGTCCGAACGGTCCATTTGCATGGAGTTTCTTCATGCATATACACCAACAGACATGGTTCGCATGTCTCAAACTTTTCAAAAATGAGTGAGTCCAAAGATCCATCTACATGGAGCTTCTTCATGCGTTTTATACCGATATGACTTAAGTGGCAGTGCCACAAGTAGGTGGTACTATCACTACTATCTTTTGGCATGAACATGTGTATCACTACGATCGAGATTCAATAAACCATTCATTTTTAGGTGCAAGACCATTGAAGGTATTATTCAAATAAATAGAGTAACCATTATTCTCCTTAAATGAATAACCGTATTGCGATAGACATAATCCAATCATGTCTATGCTCAACGCAAACACCAATCTCGATGGTAGAGGGAGCTTACGATATTTGATCATATCAACATTGGAAACACTTCCAACACATATCGTTAGCTCACCTTTAGCTAGTCTCCGTTTATTCCATAGCTTTTATTTCGAGTTACTAACACTTAGCAACCGAACCGGTATCTAATACCCTGGTGCTACTAGGAGTACTAGTAAAGTACACATCAACACAATGTATATCCAATATACTTCTATTGACCTTGCCAGCCTTCTAATCTACCAAGTAACTAGGGTAATTCTGCTCCAGTGGTTGTTCCCCTTATTACAGAAGCACTTAGTCTCGGGTTTGGGTTCAACCTTGGGTTTCTTCACTAGAGCAGCAGCTGAATTGCCGTGTCATGAAGTATCCCTTCTTGCCCTTGCCCTTCTTAAAACTAGTGGTTTCACTAACCATCAACAATTGATGCTCCTTCTTGATTTCTACTTTCGCGGTGTCAAACATCGCGAATATCTCAAGGATCATCATATATGTCCCTGATACATTATAGTTCATCACGAAGCTCTAGCAGCTTGGTGGTAATGACTTCGGAGAAACATCACTATCTCATTTGGAAGATCAACTCCCACTTGATTCAAATGATTGGTGTACTCAGACAATCTGAGCACAAGCTCAACAATTGAGCTTTTCTCCCTTAGTTTGCAGGCTAAGAAAATCGTTGGAGGTCTTATACCTCTTGACGTGGGCACGAGCCTGAAATCCCAATTTCATCTCTCAAAACATCTCATATGTTCCGCGATGTTTCAAAAAACATCTTTGGTGCCTCAATTCTAAACCGTTTAACTGAACTATCACGTAGTTATCAAAACGTGTATGTCAGATGTTCGCAACATCCACAGACAACGTTCGAGGTTCAGCACACTGAGCGGTGCATTAAGGACATAAGCCTTCTAAGAAGCAATGAGGACAATCCTCAGTTTACGGACCTAGTCCGCACAATTGCTACTTTCAACTTTCAACTAATTTTTCTCTAGGAACATATCTAAACAGTAGAACTAAAGCGCGAGCTACGACATAATTTGCAAAGATCTTTTGACTATGTTCAGGATAATTAAGTTCATCTTATGAACTCCCACTCAGATAGACATCCCTCTAGTCATCTAAGTGATTACATGATCCGAGTCAACTAGGCCGTGTCCGATCATCACGTGAGACGGACTAGTCAACGTCGGTGAACATCTTCATGTTGATCGTATCTTCTATACGACTCATGCTCGACCTTTCGGTCTTCTGTGTTCCGAGGCCATGTCTGTACATGCTAGGCTCGTCAAGTTAACCCTAAGTGTTTTGCATGTGTAAAACTGTCTTACACCCGTTGTATGTGAACGTTAGAATCTAACACCCGATCATCACGTGGTGCTTCGAAACACGAACTGTCGCAACGGTGCACAGTTAGGGGAGAACACTTCTTGAAATTGTTGTAAGGGATCATCTTATTTACTACCATCGTTCTAAGAAAATAAGATGTATAAACATGATAAACATCACATGCAATCAAATAGTAGTGACATGATATGGCCAATATCATATAGCTCCTTTGATCTCCATCTTGGGGCTCCATGATCATCTCGTCACCGGCATGACACCATGATCTCCATCATCATGATCTCCATCATCGTGTCTTCGTGAAGTTGTCTCGTCAACTATTACTTCTACTACTACAGCTAACGGTTAGCAATAAAGTAAAGTAATTACATGACGTTTATGTTGACACGCAGGTCATAAATAAATTAAGACAACTCCTATGGCTCCTGCCGGTTGTCATACTCATCGACATGCAAGTCGTGATTCCTATTACAAGAACATGATCAATCTCATAAATCACATATATCATTCATCACATTCTTTGGCCATATCACATCACATAGCATACCCTGCAAAAACAAGTTAGACGTCCTCTAATTGTTGTTTGCATGTTTTACGTGGCTGCTATGGGTTTCTAGCAAGAACGTTTCTTACCTACGCAAAAACCACAACGTGATATGCCAATTGCTATTTACCCTTCATAAGGACCCTTTTCATTGAATCCGATCTGACTAAAGTAGGAGAGACAGACACCCGCTAGCCACCTTATGCAGCTAGTGCATGTCAGTCGGTGGAACCTGTCTCACGTAAGAGTACATGTAAGGTCGGTCCGGGCAGCTTCATCCCACGATGCCGCCGAATCAAGATAAGACTAGTAACGGCAAGCATATTGAACAAAATCAACGCCCACAACTACTTTGTGTTCTACTCGTGCATAGAATCTACGCAATAGACCTAGCTCATGCTGCCACTGTTGGGGAACGTAGCAGAAATTCAAAATTTTCCTACGTGTCACCAAGATCTATCTATGGAGAGACTAGCAACGAGGGGAAGGAGAGTGCATCTACATACCCTTGTAGATCGCTGAGCGGAAGCGTTCAAGTGAACGGGGTTGATGGAGTCGTACTCGTCGTGATTCAAATCACCGATGACCAAGTGCCGAACGCACGGCACCTCCGCGTTCAACACACGTACAGCCCGGTGACGTCTCCCACGCCTTGATCTAGCAAGGAGAGAGGGAGAGGTTGAGGAAGACTCCATCCAGCAGCAGCACAACGGCGTGGTGGTGATGGAGGAGCGTGGCAATCCTGCAGGGCTTCGCCAAGCACCACAGAAGAGGAGGGAGAGAGAGATGCAGGGCTTGCACCAACGAGAGATCGAATCACGTGTCTTATGGGCAGCCCTATGCCTCATATATATATGGAAGGGGAGGGGCTGCGCCCCCTCTAGGAGTTCCCACCCCTAGGGGGGGCGGCAGCCCTAGATGGGGAGCAAGGGGGGCAGCCAAGAGGGGATGGGAGAGGGAGGCGCACCAATATGGGCCCTAAGGCCCATATCCCATTAGGGTTTGCCCCCTCTCCATCTCTTAGGCGCATGGGCCTTAGTGGGGCTGGTGCCCTTGGCCCATGTAGGCCAAGGAACACTCCCTACAGCCCATGTGGCCCCCCGGGGCTGGTGGCCCCACTTGGTGGACCCCCGGGACCCTCCCGGTGGTCCCGGTACGTTACCGATAAACCCCGAAACTCTTCCGGTGACCAAAACAGGACTTCCCATATATAAATCTTTACCTCCGGACCATTCCGGAACTCCTCGTGACGTCCGGGATCTCATCCGGGACTCCGAACAACATTCGGTAACCACATACAAACTTCCTTTATAACCCTAGCGTCATCGAACCTTAAGTGTGTAGACCCTACGGGTTCGGGAGACATGCAGACATGACCGAGACGTTCTCCGGTCAATAACCAACAGCGGGATCTGGATACCCATGTTGGCTCCCACATGTTCCACGATGATCTCATCGGATGAACCACGATGTCAAGGACTTAATCAATCCCGTATACAATTCCCTTTGTCTATCGGTACGATACTTGCCCGAGATTCGATCGTCGGTATCCCGATACCTTGTTCAATCTCGTTACCGGCAAGTCTCTTTACTCGTTCCGTAACACATCATCCCGTGATCAACTCCTTGATCACATTGTGCACATTATGATGATGTCCTACCGAGTGGGCCCAGAGATACCTCTCCGTTACACAGAGTGACAAATCCCAGTCTCGATTCGTGCCAACCCAACAGACACTTTCGGAGATACCTGTAGTGCACCTTTATAGTCACCCAGTTACGTTGTGACGTTTGGTACACCCAAAGCATTCCTACGGTATCCGGGAGTTGCACAATCTCATGGTCTAAGGAAATGATACTTGACATTAGAAAAGCTTTAGCATACGAACTACATGATCTTGTGCTAGGCTTAGGATTGGGTCTTGTCCATCACACCATTCTCCTAATGATGTGATCCCGTTATCAACGACATCCAATGTCCATGGTCAGGAAACCGTAACCATCTATTGATCAACGAGCTAGTCAACTAGAGGCTTACTAGGGACATGGTGTTGTCTATGTATCCACACATGTATCTGAGTTTCCTATCAATACAATTATAGCATGGATAATAAACGATTATCATGAACAAGGAAATATAATAATAATCAATTTATTATTGCCTCTAGGGCATATTTCCAACACTCCGGTTGGCAAAAAGAATCAAATCGAACGAAGCAACGAAAGACAAACGGCAAAAGAAACAGGCTTCGTTTACTATTCTGGATCTAGGCAATTTTTACAGTGGCAAAAACTTGTTTGAGTTGGTTAAACGGAAAGAGGGTTTCGAGACGAAACTCCAGGCGCTTGAATCGCCTGATTCCGATAAACGAGCGAAAAGTTAGACTAAAACGAAAATCGGATCAGAAATCGCGATCAGAAAAATCGCGGATTTAATCCGAGAAAAAGAAAAACGACGAACGTTCGTTAAAACGACGAACGGACGAACACGCTCGCTAACTAAATAAACCGGAAAAACGATCTAACAAAAAAACAGATCTAAGTTTTTTTTAAAAACCGATCGGTTTTCTTCGCGAAAACCGAGGCAACGCGTCTACCTCGGCGCTCCGGAACGGCGGCGGCGGCGGCGTGGCTCCGGCGATCTCGTCGGCGGCGGCGGCGGGTGGCGGCGCGGCGGGGCAGCGGGGCGGCGGCGGGTGGCGGCGCGGGGCGCGGCGCGGCGGCGGGCGGCGGCGGGGCGGCGGGGATAGGGGGGCTAGGGTGGGGGGTTCCGGCTGGGCCTCCCCGGCTTATAAAGCGACGGGCCTCGTGTCCGGGTCGGACACGGCCCGTAGGTCGGTTGCGTTTTTTTAAATAGTTACGCTCAGAAAAAAAAAGACTACTAAACGGACTCCAAAAATCCCGAAATAAATTTTCCCCGGCTTCTAAAATCAAGCCGCACAGGATGAAAACTTTATTTTTGGGCCTAAACTGCAATTTTGAAAACGCATTTTTTCCTAAATTCAATAAAATAGCAAATAAACCAAAAAAAATCTTATTTAATTTTTTTATTAAATCCTCAATATTTCTTTATTTTGGGAAAGTCATTTTATTCCCTCTCTCATATTTTTGATAATAGAAATAATTGAAGATAAAATAAAGTAAAATTCAAATGATCCCTATTTTCAAATTTCATATCATCCTCAGTCAAGTGGTCAAGTAAAATTGAGTAATAGAGAGATTAAATTAATTTTGCAAAAGACTGTTAATAGATCTAGAAAGAATTGGTCTAAGAAACTTGATGATGCATTGTGGGCTTATAGAACTGCCTATTAGAATCCTATGGGTATGTCTCCGTATAAAATGGTTTATGGAAAAGCATGTCACTTACCTCTTGAACTAGAACAAAAGGCATATTGGGCTATTAAAGAGCTCAATTATGATTTCAAACTTGCCGGTGAGAAGAGGTTATTTGACATTAGCTCACTTGATGAATGGAGAACCCAAGCCTATGAGAATGCCAAGTTGTTTAAAGAAAAAGTTAAAAGATGGCATGACAAAAGGATACAAAAGCGTGAGTTTAATATAGGTGATCATGTTTTACTATACAACTCTCGTTTAAGATTTTTTTGCAGGAAAGCTTCTCTCTAAATGGGAAGTCCCTTACATTATCGAGGAGGTCTATTGTTCTGGTGCCATAAAAACCAACAATGCCGAAGGAAAAAATCCGAAGGTGGTAAACAGTCAAAGACTCAAGCATTATATCTCAGGTACTCCCATAAATGCTGAGACCAATATAATTGATACCGTAACACCAGAGGAGTACATAAGGGATACTTTCCAGAACGTTTCAGACTCTGAAAAGGAATAGGTATGTGGTACGGTAAGTAAACCGACTCCAAAACGTTTCCAATGATAAATTTTGTTTGTTTCAGAATATTTAAAAAATTAGTAAAATTAAAAGTAGTCCGAAAGAGACACGAGGCCACCACAAGGGTGGAGGGTGCTGATAACCCACAAGTATATGGGGGATCGCAACAGTTTTCAAGGGTAGAGTATTCAACCCAAATTTATAGATTCGACACAAGGGGAGCCAAAGAATATTTGAAGGTATTAGCAGCTGAGTTGTCAATTCAACCACACCTGGAGATTAATTATCTGCAACAAAGTGATCACTAGCAAAGTAGTTTGATAGTTTTGATAGTAGTGACAGCAACAATAGTAACAGCAACAGTGATAACAGTAATTTTGTAGCAAGTGTAACAGTGATGATAGCAGTAGTAACTTAGCAGAAACAATATGGAAAAGTTCGCAGGGATTGGACCGGTGACTTGTTGGATGACATTCATCATGTGACAGTTATAACCTAGGGTGATACGACACTAGCTCCAGTTCATCGATATAATGTAGGCATGTATCCCGTAAATAGTCATACGTGCTTTATTAAAAGAACTTGCATGACATCTTTTGTCCTACCCTCCCGTCGCAGCGGGGTCCATATTGGAAACTAAGGGATATTAAGGCCTCCTTTTAATAGACAACCGGAACAAAGCATTAACACATAGTGAATAAATGAACTCCTCAAACTACGGTAATCACCGGGAGTGGGCCCGGTTGTAGTCACTCCGGGGTTGCTGGATCATAACACGTAGTAGGTGACTATAACTTGCAAGATCGGATCTAGAACATGAATATAATGGTGATAACATAAACGGTTCAGATCTGAAATCATGGCACCGGGCCCAAAGTGACAAGCATTAAGCATGGCAAAGTCATAGCAACATCAATCTAAGAACATAGTGGATACTAGGGATCAAGCCCTAACAAAACTAACTCGATTACATGATGAATCTCATCAAAATCCTCACCGACCAGTGAGCCTACGAAGGAATTACTCACTCCCGGTGGGGAGCATCATGGAATTGGCGATGGAGAAGGGTTGGTGATGATGAAGAACGAAGATCCCCCTCTCCGGAGCCCCAAACGGACTCCAGATCTGCCTTCCCGAGGAAGAACAGGGCTTGGCGGCGGCTCCGTCTCGTGAATCACGATAATTCTTTCTCCCTGATTTTTTTCTCCGAAAATAGGAATTTATAGCGTTGGTTTCAGGGTCTGCGGGGCCACCAGGTGGGGACAACCCACCTGGGCACGCCAGGAGAGGGGGGCGCGCCCTGGTGGGTTGTGCCCACCCAGGGGCCCCTCTCCGGTAGGTCTTGGCTCCAGAAATTCGTATATATTATATAAAAATTCCTTGGAAAGTTTCGTTCCATTCCGAGAACTTTTATTTCTGCACAAAAACAACACCATGGTAGTTCTGCTGAAAACAACGTCAGTCCGGGGTTAGTTTCATTCAAACAACGTTAGGAAAAGTAGATACGTTGGAGACGTATCAACTCCCCGAAGCTTAAACCTTTGCTTGTCCTCAAGCAATTCAGTTGATAAACTCAAAGTGAAAAAGAAAAACTTTTACGAACTCTTTTGCTCTTGTTTGCATAAGTAAGCTTAAACAACATCCAGGTTTTTAGCCAACATTATAACTAACCATGTCGACAATAACTCTTAAAGATTATAATGACTCATATCAATGACATAATCAGCTAGCGAGCAATAATAAGATATCTCAAACAGCAACACGTTGTCAAAACAACCATGATATAATATGACAATAGTTGTATCTCGCTAGCCCTTTCTGAGACCGCAAAACATAAATGCAGAGCACCTCCAAAGTTCAAGCAGCGACTAAACATTGTAGTTCATGGTAGAAAAGATCCAGTCATGATGCACCCAACATTAGCTGCACACAATGCATAAATCATGACAGTTGTGCTCTTCTCAGTTTCTGGCGTTTGTTTTTAGAAGGTGATGACACAACATAAAAGTAAATAGATAGTCCCTTCGCAGAGGGAAGTAGTGATTTGCAGAGGTGCTAGAGCTCAAGTTTTTAGAACAGAGGTAAATGATTATTTTGGGACATGCACCCTTCTCATTTACTTCACGACCATCAGTTATCAATATCTCCCATGCCAAACATGCTAGTGGTGGTTCCCAAGTGATAAAAGTAAAGGTTTTAACTCCATTGGGAGTTTTTGTTTGATTATTCGAGCGATTAACTCTTTTTGTATTTTGCAGTTTGGGACTGGGCAACCCTATTACCGCCCTTTTCTCGTGCGATGGTGAGTGAATAAACACTCCACCTGAGAATAACCCTCTTAGCATGGAAGATACCAACCACCTCCTGTCGTTCCATGAACGATCCATGTAGCGACCAGACCTCAAATGGTCCAATCTCTGTGCTCCGGTGTCATCCCTGGATCAGTAATGCTGACACCACACAGTACTTGAAGGATCTATAACAGAGTAGCAATCACACACTTATTACATCGAGTGTCTCCAAAAGAGAACTTATTACAATAAATATGGCTTAAGGCCATCTAATAACGATAACAGCGGAAGGCTTGGAAGATAAGTGAGTCCATCAACTCCAACGGCATCACTGAGTATAGAACCACGACCTTAAACTCCTTAATCGTCGTCTGAAAAGTCTGCAACATTAACGTTGCAGCCCGAAAACGGGTCAACACATGGAATATGCTGGCAATGTAACACATAGAGAGTAATGGAAAGAAACAACTATTCTATATGCATATTTGGCTGGTGGAAAGCTCTATGGTTACAGTTTTTGCAAAAAGCTAATTTTTCCCTACTACAAAGGAATAAATTTATTTAACTATCATGGTGGTTGTTAAACATTGAGAATGGTTGACAGCATTCTCAATCCCAATTAAACATCATCATTAAACAAACCCATCATAATTAAGTTTTATGATAACATGTTGAGATTCACATGATAATCCAGGTACTAGATACTCAAGATGTCCATAACCGGGGACACAACTAACCATGATTAGGTTATACACTCTGCAGAGGTTTGCGCACTTTTCCCCACAAGACTCGATCGCCTCCGTTTGGTTTCTCGCACTACATGGTGTTTGAGAAACGGATGACCGAGACATAGTCTTTCGGAAGCGCTAGCACCTTACGATGGGTAGACCGTACCACCTACATCCCCTACATCTGCCAGTCTACCACTGTAAGAGTTCGCACGACTTAGTCAACTATGCTAGAGCCCATAATAGCTTGTGGCTGCACACGGAAGTTTCTAGCATGAATATTCTCATGATCCCTTTGAGCCTGGGTGGCGGCGCATAAAGAAAACAGGCAATCCTGGAATACCCAGGTACCTCAATCCACCCAGATGTGTGTTTAAGTTGCCACCTTAAATAAACCATTAATTAACAATATCACATCTTTCATGGATACACTCACCCAATCCACGTCTACTAGCATAGCATGGCATAATAAGCAACGTAGAAGTAACTCCCAAAGGTTTGATAATAAACAGGTAATAGGTACTACCTCAACTACTTCCCAAACCCACAATTTAATTAGATCCTAATTATGCAATGTGTAAGGATTGATCTAATGCAATAAAACTGGGTAGTAGGAGGTATGATCAAAGTGTTACTTGCCTTGCTGATGATCCGGGAAACCTAGCGATTCGAAGTAACAAGCGGCGCACTCCGGGTACTCTATCGCAAACAAACAAGCATACAATAAGTACTCAACTAATGCACAGGTAAAACTCAAATAAGAGATCTAACCAGAAGGTTCAACTTAAGAACTCCGTGTTGGGGAACGTAGCAGAAATTCAAAATTTTCCTACGTGTCACCAAGATCTATCTATGGAGAGACCAGCAACGAGGGGAAGGAGAGTGCATCTACATACCCTTGTAGATCGCTAAGCGGAAGCGTTCAAGTGAACGGGGTTGATGGAGTCGTACTCGTCGTGATTCAAATCACCGATGACCAAGTGCCGAACGCACGGCACCTCCGCGTTCAACACACGTACATCCCGGTGACGTCTCCCACGCCTTGATCCAGCAAGGAGAGAGGGAGAGGTTGAGGAAGACTCCATCCAGCAGCAGCACAACGGCGTGGTGGTGGTGGAGGAGCGTGGCTATCCTGCAGGGCTTCGCCAAGCACCACAGAAGAGGAGGAAGAAGAGATGCAGGGCTGCACCAACGAGAGATCGAATCACGTGTGTTATGGGCAGCCCTATGCCTCATATATATAGGGAAGGGGAGGGGCTGCGCCCCCTCTAGGGTTCCCACCCCTAGGGGGGGCGGCAGCCCTAGATGGGGAGCAAGGGGGCGGCCAAGAGGGGATGGGAGAGGGAGGCGCACCAATATGGGCCCTAAGGCCCATATCCCATTAGGGTTTGCCCCCTCTCCATCTCTTAGGCGCATGGGCCTTAGTGGGGCTGGTGCCCTTGGCCCATGTAGGCCAAGGAACACTCCCTACAGCCCATGTGGCCCCTCGGGGCTGGTGGCCCCACTTGGTGGACCCCCGGGACCCTCCCGGTGGTCCCGGTACGTTACCGATAAACCCCGAAACTCTTCCGGTGACCAAAACAGGACTTCCCATATATAAATCTTTACCTCCGGACCATTCCGGAACTCCTCGTGACGTCCGGGATCTCATCCGGGACTCCGAACAACATTCGGTAACCACATACAAACTTCCTTTATAACCCTAGCGTCATCGAACCTTAAGTGTGTAGACCCTACGGGTTCGGGAGACATGCAGACATGACCGAGACGATCTCCGGTCAATAACCAACAGCGGGATCTGGATACCCATGTTGGCTCCCACATGTTCCACGATGATCTCATCGGGTGAACCACGATGTCAATGACTTAATCAATCCCGTATACAATTCCCTTTGTCTATCGGTACGATACTTGCCCGAGATTCGATCGTCGGTATCCCGATACCTTGTTCAATCTCGTTACCAGCAAGTCTCTTTACTCGTTCCGTAACACATCATCCCGTGATCAACTCCTTGATCACATTGTGCACATTATGATGATGTCCTACCGAGTGGGCCCAGAGATACCTCTCCGCTTACACGGAGTGACAAATCCCAGTCTCGATTCGTGCCAACCCAACAGACACTTTCGGAGATACCCGTAGTGCACCTTTATAGTCACCCAGTTACGTTGTGACGTTTGGTACACCCAAAGCACTCCTACGGTATCCGGGAGTTTGCACAATCTCATGGTCTAAGGAAATGATACTTGCATTAGAAAAGCTTTAGCATACGAACTACACGATCTTGTGCTATGCTTAGGATTGGGTCTTGTCCATCACATCATTCTCCTAATGATGTGATCCCGTTATCAACGACATCCAATGTCCATGGTCAGGAAACCGTAACCATCTATTGATCAACGAGCTAGTCAACTAGAGGCTTACTAGGGACATGGTGTTGTCTATGTATCCACACATGTATCTGAGTTTCCTATCAATACAATTCTAGCATGGATAATAAACGATTATCATGAACAAGGAAATATAATAATAACTAATTTATTATTGCCTCTAGGGCATATTTCCAACACTCCGGTTGGCAAAAAGAATCAAATCGAACGAGGAACGAAAGACAAACGGCAAAAGAAACAGGCTTCGTTTACTATTCTGGATCTAAGGCAATTTTTTACAGTGGAAAAAACTTGTTTGAGTTGGTTAATCGGAAAGAGGGTTTCGAGACGAAACTCCAGGCGCTTGAATCGCCTGATTCCGATAAACGAGCGAAAAGTTAGACTAAAACGAAAAGCGGATCAGAAATCGCGATCAGAAAAATCGCGGATTTAATCTGAGAAAAAGAAAACGACAAACGTTCGTTAAAACGAAAATGAACGGACGAACGCTCGCTAACTAAATAAACCGGAAAAACTGATCTAACAAAAAAAAGCAGATCTAAGTTTTTTTAAAAAAACCCGATCGGTTATCTTCACGAAAACCGAGGCAACAGTGTCTACCTCGGCGCTCCGGCGAACGACGATGGTGGCGTGGCTCCGGCGATCATCGGCGGCGGCGGCGGCGGGTGGTGGCGCAGCGGGGTAGCGGGGCGGCGGGTGGCGGCGCGGGGCGGCGGCTGCGGCGGCGGCGAGGACTAGGGGTGGCTAGGGTGGCGGCGGGGTTCCGGCTGGGCCTCCCCCGGCTTATAAAGCCAGACGGGCCTCGTGTCCGGGTCGGACACGGCCCGTAGGTCGGTTGCGTTTTTTTATAAATAGTTACGCTCAGAAAAAAGGACTACTGAACGGACTCGAAAAATCCCGAAATAAATTTTCCCCGACTTCTAAAATCAAGCCACACAGGATGAAAATTTATTTTGGGCCTAAATGCAATTTTGAAAAACGCGCATTTTTCCTAAATTCAAATAAAATAGCAAATAAACCAAATAAAATCTTATTTGATTTTTTTATTAAATCCTCAATATTTCTTTATTTTGGGAAAGTCATTTTATTCCCTCTCTCATATTTTGATAATAGAAATAATTGAAGATAAAATAAATAAAATCAAATGATCCCTATTTCAAAATTTGAGAAAACTCAAATATGAAAATAACGAAATCCCCAACTCTCTCCAAGGGTCCTTGAGTTGCGAAAATTTCTAGGATCGACCAAAATGCAATAATTATGATATGCAATGATGATCTAGTGTATAACATTCCAAATTGAAAATTTGGGATGTTACAAACCTACCCCCCTTAAGATGAATCTCGCCCTCGAGATTCGGGTTGGCTAGAAAATAGGTGAGGGTGGTCCTTCAGCAAATCTTCCTCTCGCTCCCACGTGGCTTCATCCTCCGTTTGGTGGCTCCACTAAACCTTGCAAAACTTGATAACCTTGCTGCGGGTGACTCGACTGGCATACTCTAGAACCTTAATTGGTTTCTCCTCATAGGTCAAATCACTATCCAACTGAATTGCTTCCAGTGGTACCGTATCTCTCAGCGGTATGTCAGCCATCTCTGCGTGGCACTTCTTCAACTGGGATACATGAAACACGTCGTGAACTCCTGACAGTCCTTCGGGTAATTCCAACTTGTAGGCTACTTCTCCCATACGCTCCAAAACTTTGTATGGGCCTACAAAACGTGGTGCTAGTTTTCCCTTAACTCCAAAGCGCTTAACTCCTCGAAGTGGAGATACTCGAAGATAAACTCGGTCTCCAACTTCGTAAACTGTCTCCTTGCATTTAGAATCTGCATAACTCTTCTGCCTGGATTGAGCTACCTTCAGCCTGTCGCGGATTAATTTCACTTTCTGTTCAGACTCCTTTATTAGATCCGGTCCAAACAACTGGCGATCTCCAACTTCATCCCAGGACAATGGGGTCCCGCACCTCCTTCCGTACAAGGCTTTGAAAGGGGCCATCTTCAAACTGGATTGATAGCTGTTGTTGTAAGAGAACTCTGCATACGGCAAATTCTCGTCCCAACTAGATCCGTAATCTAGTGCACAAGCTCTTAGCATATCCTCCAAAATCTGATTGACTCTCTCAGTCTGTCCATCTGTCTGCGGGTGGAAAGCTGTGCTAAACTCTAGTCTGGTTCCCAAAGTCTCATGCAACTGATTCCAGAACTTTGAGGTAAACTGGGTTCCTCTATCTGATACAATGCTCCTTGGAACTCCATGCAGACATACGATTCTGGTCATGTATATCTTTGCCAACTTTGCACTGGTATAGGTAGTCTTCACTGGAAAGAAATGAGCTACCTTTGTCAAACGATCGACTACAACCCATATCGAGTCATAGCCTGAACGTGTTCTGGGCAATCCTGTAATAAAATCCATGCCTAGCTTATCCCACTTCCATTCGGGTATCGGCAATGGTTGTAGCAATCCTGCTGGCTTCTGATGCTCTACCTTCACTCTCTGACATACATCACAAACTGCTACATACTCCGCAATATCCTTCTTCATTTCGGTCCACCAGAAAATATCCTTCAAATCCAAATACATCTTGGTATTTCCTGGGTGAATCGAGTATGGTGAATCATGGGCCTCTTGCAGAATTAGCTTCCTGATCTCCGAATCATTTTGCACATAAACACGGTCTTCAAACCATAGGGTATCATGCTCATCCTCACGAAATCCCTTAGCTTTTCCTTTGCTAATTTTCTCCTTAATAGAAGAAATCTCCTTGTCAGTCTTTTGGGCTTCTCTGATTTTATCCATCAACGTAGACTGAATCTCCAATGCTGCTACATAGCCCTTCGGGACTATTTCCAAACATAGCTCTCGAAGATTTTCGGCTAACTCCCTTGGTAAATCTCCCATCATTAAGGTGTTGACGTGGCTCTTACGGCTCAACGCGTCAGCTACTACGTTAGCCTTTCCAGGGTGATAATGCAATCTCATATCATAATCCTTGATGAGCTCCAACCATCTCCTTTGTCTGAGATTCAACTCCTTCTGTGTGAAAATGTACTTCAAACTCTTATGATCCGTATACACTTCGCAATGGTTTCCAATCAGAAAATGTCTCCAAGTGTTCAGTGCATGCACTACGGCTGCTAACTCCAAATCATGCGTAGCATAATTCAACTCATGAGGCTTAAGCTGTCGTGAGGCATATGAAACAACTCTCCCTTCCTGCATAAGCATTGCTCCAAGTCCTCGACGTGAAGCGTCGCAATACACCTCATAATCCTTGGTCTGGTCTGGCAAAATCAACACTGGTGAGGTAACCAAACGTTTCTTCAACTCCTGAAAACTAGCCTCACATTCCTCCGTCCATCTGAACTTGGTATCCTTCTTCAACAACTCCGTCATAGGCTTCGCAATCTTTGAGAAATTCTCAATAAACCTCCGGTAGTATCCTGCGAGTCCAAGAAAACTCCGAATCTCTCCAACTGTGGTTGGTGCTTCCCACTTAGTCACGGTATCAACTTTAGTGGGATCTACTGCTATACCTTCTCCGGATATAACGTGTCCTAGAAATCTAACTTCCTTCAACCAAAACTCACATTTGCTAAACTTGGCATATAATTGATGCTCTCTGAGCTTTCCAAGAACCAAACGCAAATGTTCCTTATGCTCCTCTTCATTCTTCGGGTAAACCAGGATATCATCAATGAACACTATGACGAACTTATCCAAGAACTCCATAAACACTTTGTTCCTCATGTTCATAAAATATGCAGGTGCGTTAGTCAGGCCAAATGACATAACGGTATACTCGTACAGCCCATACCTGGTGGTAAAAGCCGTCTTGGGTATATCCTGTTCCCGAATCTTCAACTGGTGGTATCCTGATCGCAGATCAAACAGATCATTGATCATCAGTAGTGGGTACTTGTTCTTGATGGTTACTTCATTCAATCCTCGACAATCGACAACCATCCTTAACGATCCATCCTTCTTTTCTACTAGAAGTACTGGCGATCCCCAAGGTGAAGAACTTGGGCAAATATATCCTTTGTCCAGTAACTCCTTAATTTGCTTCTTAATTTCCACCAAATCCTTTGCAGGCATCCTATAAGGTCTCTTTGATATTGGCCCTGTGCCTGGCAAAATCTCAATCAAAAACTCAATATCTCTATCCGGTGGCATGCCTGGCAACTCTTCTGGAAATACTTCGGGGAAATCCTTCACTACTGGTGCTTCCTCCTGCACAACTCCGGTTAAACAATTTACTTGAGTCCTCTTTGGCACATGTCGGGATACATACCTGATCCTTCTCCCTTCTGGGGTGGTAAGCAAAATTGACTCACTGTCTCATTCAATATTCCCTTCATACTTTGACAACCAATTCATGCCTAATATCACATCCAATCCTTGAGATTCCAACACTATTAGGTCTGAGGGAAATACGTAGTTACCAATCCTTAATGGTAACCGATCACACCATAGGCTAGCCATATATTCTGCTCCAGGCGAAGTTACTAACATGGGTGACCTAAGGGCTTGGGTTGGCAGTTTATACTTATCCACAAATCCCCTTGATATGTATGAATGCGATGCACCACTATCAAAAAGAACGAGTGCAGTAAATGACTTAACCAAAAACTTACCGATTACTGCATCCGGCTGCTCTTCAACCTCCTCCACGTTAACGTGGTTCACCTGTCCCCTGTTGAAATGGTTCGGCTTCTTCCCAGAGCTTCCATTGCCATTTCCATTCTGTGATTCAAGACATTCATTGGCATAATGTCCGGTCTTCTGGCACTTAAAGCAAGTGACTTGGCTCAGGTCTTTCTTGGCTGGGGTTGATGTGTTGGTGCGGTTCTGGCCGTTGCTTCCTCCATTCCCATTACCATTCTTGGTGCCATTGTGATGGTGCG
This sequence comes from Triticum urartu, assembly GCF_003073215.2. NCBI lineage: Eukaryota > Viridiplantae > Streptophyta > Magnoliopsida > Poales > Poaceae > Triticum > Triticum urartu. Next base: position 52,098,294 of record NC_053026.1, on the reverse strand, counting down.
ACCTTCCTCCTCCATGTGTATGCTGAAAATGTCCTCCTGGCCTAGGGGTAAATCATGGCTTCTGCTGAGCTCCTGAATTTTACTTTCCTTGTGCATACTTCCTCTTGCGATTCTCAATTTGCTGCTGCTTCCCTTCAATCATGAGAGCACGATCTACCAACTCCTGGTAGTTGTTGAAGGTTGCTACCATCAACCGCATGCTCAACTCATCATTCAGTCCTTCCAGAAATTTCTCCTGCTTTGCTGCATCCGTAGCAACGTCATCTGGGGCATAACGTGCTAATTTACTAAAGTCCTCCACATACTGGCTAACTGTCCGTCCTCCTTGGCGCAAGTTGCGAAACTCTCGCTTCTTCATGGCCATAGCTCCTGCTGAAACATGGGCAGTTCGAAAAGCCTGCTGAAATTGGTCCCATGTGATAGTATCGACAGGGAAAGTGGCTATGAAATTCTCCCACCATGATGCTGCGGGTCCTTCAAGCCGATGTGCGGCAAACTTCACCTTCTCCGCATCCGTGCATCCTGCTGTGGTCAACTCTCTAGCTGTCTTGCGGAGCCAATCATCTGCTACTATCGGCTCAGTGCTACGGGAAAACACCGACGGATTCATCCTAAGAAAACGGGCTAAGTGATCAACATGTGGTGGTGGTGGTGGGTTGTTGTTGTTGTTGTTCCCTTGATTCTGATTCTGGACTAGCAACTGCATCAATGTGTTCTGCTGCTGGATCAACTGGGTGAGCTCCGGTGGAAAGGTAAATCCGAGGTCACGTCTCGGAGGCATATGAGGGTTTAGAAAAGATGAGATTTAAGAATAGAGGGGGTCTAAAGAGAAAAAACTACCCATATGCACATGAGGCAAAAGCAAACAATTCATTCAATCAAACAAGGGCATACAATCCATCTAACTATCACAAAAGTGCTCGGACTATAATATTTACATGGTGGACTACTACTACTGATGAGGTGGTCTACTAGAAATATTCTTCGGTTGCAGACTCCATGATATCTGCTCCGGCTTCATCAACATAGTCATCATCGCTATCGTCGGGATCCGAGTCGATGTCGTCGATGATGATGTAGTCTTCCGGGCGAATCTCCTTGGGTTCTTCGTCTTCTTCTACTGGTGTAGGGCCTCCCATAAATATTCCAATCTTCATTGTTAGGTCGGCATTCTTATCCACTAATACTTCAATTTCTTCTTCATAATCTTCACGTGTAGCCTTGAGTTCTTCCTCCAGTTCCTTGATTCTTGTCTTTGCCTTCTTCAGGTCTATCATGTCGGCACACATCTGGTTCTCCTGACGTCAAATGTGCTGGTTTAACTCCTGGATAAAAGCTGCAATTGATCTATCCTTTTTGGTGCTTATCATCTCCCAGTGCTCATCTCGGCGCCCACAAATCTGGTAGATAGTATCCTTGAGATCATTGCGGTAGACTTCTCCAATGCGTCCCATGGCGATGTGAGCTGCCATGCTCTTTCCTAGACTCCAAGTTGGTGCATCAAAAGAAAACTCTATGGGCTCAGTGACTGGCATGAACGTCCTTCCTGGAACTTGAACTTGAATCATCTAACGCTCTTCTTCAGGTAAAGTGGCGTTGTAGGTTCCGGTGAAGCTTGGTACTCCTATGTTCAGGTATCTAGTGACTTCCTTCAAGTGACGTCCAAAGGGTGTGTCTTCATCCGGTTTAGTGAACTTGTTCCTTGCATCCGCCATCCTAAAAGAGTAGAAAAGATGAGGAGTCAGAAAGAGAAGAGAGTGAGTAGTGATCTAGGTTTTTAGCTTAGTGGTCGTGTCTTACAGTCAACCTGGCTCTGATACCATCTTGTAGCGACCAGACCTCAAACGGTCCAATCTCTGTGCTCTGGTGTCATCCTTGGATCAGTAATGCTGACACCACACAGTACTTGAAGGATTTATAACAGAGTAGAAATCACACACTTATTACATCGAGTGTCTCCAAAAGAGAACTTATTACAATAAATATGGCTTAAGGCCATCTAATAACGATAACAGCGGAAGGCTTGGAAGATAAGTGAGTCCATCAACTCCAACGGCATCACTGAGTATAGAACCACGACCTAAAACTCCTTAATCGTCGTCTGAAAAGTCTGCAACATTAACGTTGCAGCCCGAAAACGGGTCAGCACATGGAATATGCTGGCAATGTAACACATAGAGAGTAATGGAAAGAAACAACTATTCTATATGCATATTTGGCTGGTGGAAAGCTCTATGGTTACAGTTTTTGCGAAAAGGTAATTTTTCCCTACTACAAAGGAATAAATTTATTTAACTATCATGCTGGTTGTTAAACATTGAGAATGGTTGACAGCATTCTCAATCCTAATTAAACATCATCATTAAACAAACCCATCATAATTAAGTTTTATGGTAACATGTTGATACTCACATGATAATCCAGGTACTAGATACTCAAGATGTCCATAACCGGGGACACGGCTAACCATGATTAGTTTATACACTCTGCAGAGGTTTGCGCACTTTTCCCCACAAGACTCGATCGCCTCCGTTTAGTTTCTTGCACTACACGGTGTTTGAGAAACGGATGACCGAGACATAGTCTTTCGGAAGCGCTAGCACCTCACGATGGGTAGACCGTACCACCTACATCCCCTACATCTGCTAGTCTACCACTGTAAGAGTTCGCACGACTTAGTTAACTATGCTAGAGCCCATAATAGCTTGTGGCTGCACACGGAAGTTTCTAGCATGAATAATCTCATGATCCCTTTGAGCCTGGGTGGCGGTCCATAAAGAAAACAGGCAATCCTGGAATACCCAGGTACCTCAATCCACCAAGATGTGTGTTTAAGTTGCCACCTTAAATAAACCACTAATTAACAATCTCACATCTATCGTGGATACACTCACCCAATCCACGTCTACTAGCATAGCATGGCATAATAAGCAACATAGAAGTAACTCCCAAAGGTTTGATAATAAACAGGTAATAGGTACAACCTCAACTACTTCATAAACCCACAATTTAATTAGATCCTAATCATGCAATGTGTAAGTATTGATGCAATAAAACTGGGTAGTAGGAGGTATGATCAAAGTGTTACTTGCCTTGCTGATGATCCAGGAAACCTAGCGATTCGAAGTAACAAGCGGCGCACTCCGGGTACTCTATCGCAAACAAACAAGCATATAATAAGTACTCAACTAATGCACATGTAAAACTCAAATAAGAGATCTAACCAGAAGGTTCAACTTAAGAACTCCGGTTGGCAAAAAGAATCAAATCGAACGAAGCAACGAAAGACAAACGGCAAAAGAAACAGGCTTCGGTTACTATTCTGGATCTAAGGCAATTTTTTACAGTGGCAAAAACTTTTTTGAGTTGGTTAATCGGAAAGAGGGTTTCGAGACGAAACTCCAGGCGCTTGAATCGCCTGATTCCGATAAACGAGCGAAAAGTTAGACTAAAACGAAAATCGGATCAGAAATCGCGATCAGAAAAATCACGGATTTAATCCGAGAAAAAGAAAAACGACGAACGTTTGTTAAAACGAACGAACGGACAAACGCTCGCTAACTAAATACACCGGAAAAACCGATCTAACGAAAAAAAACAGATCTAAGTTTTTTTTTAAACCGATCGGTTTTCTTCGCGAAAACCGAGGCAACAGCATCTACCTCGGCGCTCCGGTGAACGGCGGCGGCGGCGGCGTGGCTCCGGCGATCGTCGGCGGTGGCGGCGGGTGGCGGCGCGGGTGGCGGCGCGGGGCGGCAGCGGCGGCGACGGGGGGGGGGGGCCTAGGGCAGCTAGGGGGGGGGCGGGATTCCGGCGGGGCCCCCCCCGGCTTATAAAGCCAGACGGGCCTCGTGTCCGGGTCGGACACGGCCCGTAGGTCGGTTGCGTTTTTTTATAAATAGTTACGCTCAGAAGAAAAAACAAAAGGACTACTAAACGGACTCCAAAAATCCCGAAATAAATTTTCCCCGGCTTCTAAAATCAAGCCGCACAGGATGAACATTTATTTGGGGCCTAAATGCAATTTTGAAAAACGCGCATTTTTCCTAAATTCAAATAAAATAGCAAATAAACCAAATAAAATCTTATTTGATTTTTTTATTAAATCCTCAATATTTCTTTATTTTGGGAAAGTCATTTTATTCCCTCTCTCATATTTTGATAATAGAAATAATTGAAGATAAAATAAATAAAATCAAATGATCCCTATTTCAAAATTTGAGAAAACTCAAATATGAAAATAACGAAATCCCCAACTCTCTCCAAGGGTCCTTGAGTTGCGAAAATTTCTAGGATCGACCAAAATGCAATAATTATGATATGCAATGATGATCTAGTGTATAACATTCCAAATTGAAAATTTGGGATATTACAATCCAGTCACACAAAACGGATATTTTTAGAAGTTTTAGAGGTGACACATGCAAATTTACTTAGGACAGCGGGGTAATACCATATATAGGTAGGTATGACGGACTCATCTGGAATAACTTTGGGTTCAATGTTTTTGATGTACAAGAAGAATTCCCACTTAGTACAGGCGAAGGCTAGCAATCAGATTGAGAAGCGGCCAGCGAGAGAGCAACAACGATCATAACCATGCATTATGCATAAGTAAAATTGGACACTAGCATGAGTAGGATATGAACACCATGAACATAAATATCATAGAGGCTATGTTGGTTTTGATTCAACTACATGTATGAACATGTGCCAAGTCAAGCCACTCGAACATTCAGAGGAGGATACCATATCATCATACTATATCACAATCATTTTAACGCTATGTTGATATCCAAGATAAATCATTATCAACTCCCAGCTACTTATGCATGGCATGAGAAACTATAATCTCTAATTGTCATTGCAAACATGTTTAATCATAAAGGGCTGAATCATGGATACTAGGTTAAACATATTTATACAAAAATAACAAGTCGAGTTCATACCGGTTTCTCTCTGCCACGGCCAGTTCATCGAATGTCGTCATTATTGCCTTCCACTTGCACGACCGAATGATATGAAAATAATAATAGTGCAAGAGTGCCGTGGACTAAGCTGGAATCTGCAAACATTTTATTCAGCAAGAGAAGACAAGGTAAAATGTGCTCTTCTTGGCCGTGGTCTTCTCCTCGTGGTCTTCTCCTCGGCACAACTCGAATAAAAAGAAAATAAATTCAAAAAACATACTGAAATATTTTTGGAGTTTTTGGTTTTCTTGAACAAGCAAAATAAAAGAGAAAAGAAAAAACGAGAAAAAAACTATTTACACGGGAAAGCTCCCAACAAGCAAAAGAAGAACAAGGAAATCTTTTTGGGTTTTCGTTTTAATAATACTACCAAGCATGCATAGAAAGTAAATTAACTATAACTAAATTTTTTGTTTTTTCTAAAGTTTTTCAAACACACAAGAAGAATGCAAGAAAAATAAATCTAAGCATGGATGATACAATGAAAAAGTGTGGACACCGGCAAATGGAATAAGTGAACATGAATGTAAAGTCGGTGGAAATACGTACTCCCCCAAGCTTAGGCTTTTGGCCTAACTTGGTAGTCGATCAGTAGCCTGGAGGGTAGTAGTCAATGTGGTAGCTCACAGAGGCTCTTGGTGCGGATGCCTCGGCCCGCCGTGCTGCCTCTACTTCTGCGTTGTGAGCTCGGGCCTCGCTCTCAAGGACAAAATATCTTCCCTTCTCGTGATAATAAAAAAGAGCAGGCGCGGGCAAATATGTTTGCACGAGATGTTTGGTTAAACAAAAGACTATAAGTGAAGTTATCAGCCTTTCCCTTGAGAATATTATGGTCTTTTAAGGTGTTAAAATCTAAATACTATGTGGGTAGAATAGGATCAGAGGGCAGAGGTGAAGCACCCAGCCCTCGTGCTAAACGCGTGGCATAAATTCCACCATAGAACCAGCCGCTGTTAGCGTCGTGTTGAAGTCTGCGTGCAACAATGGCTGCAAGGTTATAATTCCTTTCACCAGTGAGAGCAGTACGTATGAGGCTCAAGTCTGGAGCACAAAGCGTGCTACAGTCTTGCTTGCCTACTATGCATTTACCTTTAAATAACGCAAAGTACTGAATTGCAGGAAAATATGAATGCTCTTTATTCTACCTTGAGTAACTCCCCTCCTTTCACCGTAACAAAGGCTCGTCAAGAATGTTTCGAACTCAGCCTTTGGTGTTTCGTCAAGCGAACCCCAAAATGGAAGCTTGCAGTGATAAGAAAAATTCTCTAGTGAGATGGTAAATGGACTATCATAAAGCATAAACGACACCCTAGACTCACGTGGGAAATATTTAAATCCTTTGACAAATGATTCAGTGAGAAGTTGGTGTTGTTCACACTTATCTGAAAGGGAGGTACCAAGACCAGCATTGTGAACATATTGCTCAAATTCCTCCTTAATGCCCACACGCACCATATACTCATCGCAAGGCCATAAGCATGTTTTGGTGGCGGCATCTCGCGTGGAACTTTCACTTGGTTCAACATAAGACCGGCGAGCAGAACTGTCACTAGAAGATGCCCCCGAGGATCGTCTCCTCGAAGAACTCCTTCCAAATAGGTTCATCATGTCTGCGTACAATTTTCTGAAAATAAAAATTTTGGGGTGACAAAAATTTGTCAACAAAACTTTATAAAATTGATAGCAACTACTCATAGTGATACATAGAAGCTATAGCAAGCATTCAAACTACTTACAACACTAAGAATTTAACATGCAAGCACATCTACAGCAGCACCAAGAGTAGCTAATTATTCAAAATATAAACCACTAAAGAAAAAACTAATTGGACAAACGGTGGATTCACATACCAAGCAACAATCCCCCGAAACAGTTTCAGAAACGGAGCTTCGAGCAAAGAGATCGAAATCCGTGGGTTTGAGCTCAAGAACATGGGCGAGAGAGCAATGGAGATTTTTTCTGGAGGTAAGTGATGATGTGGGATGAAGAGGTAAGTGAGGGGGCCCACGTGGGGACCACAACACACTGGGGCGCGCCTGGGGGTCCTGGCGCCCCCAGGTGGGTTGCGCCCACCTGGTGCACCTCCCTCTGGTATTATTTGCACTAGAAATGCAGAAAAAAAAATCGTGTAAAATTTTCAGGGCATTCTGAGAACTTTTGTTTTTGGGTTATTTTTTATTGCACTAGAAATTTAGAAAACAGACAAAATTGGCATTTCATTTTATTTAACTAATAAAAACAGAAAAACAAAAGGTAAGGACAGAAAGTAGTGCTTACTAAATTCATCAACTTCATACCGTTCAAGAATGATCCATTAATAAGGTTGATTAGGTATTATTAACAACCAATTTCGATTAGCATGAAACCGAAGAACTTCCATAAATCACTAAGTTACCTCAACGGGGATACGCATTTTCCCAACAATAAGTATTTCAGATTTCTTTTTGACAGTAGGTAGAGGTATTTGAAAACTTCCAATAGTGACTGTCGGAGATTTTTCAATAACATTAATACCATTAACTTGGAATTGTTTCTTCGGAAAGTGCACCGTATGCTCATTGCCATTAATATGAAAAGTGACCTGATACGTCTCCAACATATCTATAATTTTGATTGTTCCATGCTATTATATTATCTGTTTTAGATGTTAATGGGCTTTATTTTACACTTTTATATTATTTTTGGGACTAACCTATTAACCGGAGGCCCAGCCCAAATTGCTATTTTTTTTGCCTATTTGAGTGTTTCGTAGAAAAGGAATATCAAACGGAGTCCAAACGGAACGAAACCTTCGGGAACGTGATTTTTGGAACAAACGTGATCTAGGAGACTTGGAGTGGACGTCAAGCAATCAACGAGGCGGCCACGAGGCAGGTGGGCGCGCCCACCCCCTGGGCGCGCCCTCCACCCTCGTGGGCCCCTCGTTGCTCCACCGACCTACTTCTTCCTCCTATATATATCCATATACCCCACAAACATCCACGAGCACCACGAAACCCTATTTCCACCGCCGCAACCTTTTGTACCCAAGAGATCCCATATTGGGGCCTATTCCGGAGCTCCGCCGGAGGGGGCATTGATCACGGAGGGCCTCTACATCAACTCCATGGCCCCTCCGATGATGTGTGAGTAGTTTACCTCAGACCTACGGGTCCATAGCTAGTAGCTAGATGGCTTCTTCTCTATCTTTGGATCTCAATACAAAGTTCTCCTCGATTCTCTTGGGGATCTATTCGATGTAATATTCTTTTGCGGTGTGTTTGTCGAGATCCGATGAATTCTGGGTTTATGATCCAGATTATCTATGAACAATATTTGAATCTTCTCTGAATTCTTTTATGCATGATTGGTTTATCTTTACAAGTCTCTTTGAATTATCAGTTTGGTTTGGCCTACTAGATTGATCTTTCTTTCAATGGGAGAAGTGCTTAGCTTTGGGTTCAATCTTGCGGTGCTCGATCTCAATGACAGAAAGGGAAACGACACGTATTGTATTGTTGCCATCGAGGATAAAAGGATGGGGTTTACATCATATTGCATGAGTTTATACCTCTACATCATGTCATCTTGCTTAAGGCGTTACTCTGTTCTTATGAACTTAATACTCTAGATGCATGCTGGATAGCGGTCGATGTGTGGAGTAATAGTAGTAGATGCAGAATCCTTTCGGTCTACTTGTCTCGAACGTGATGCCTATATACATGATCATGCCTAGATATTATCATAATTATTCGCTTTTCTATCAATTGCTCGACAGTAATTTGTTCACCCACCGTAATACTTATGCTATCTCGAGAGAAGTCACTAGTGAAACCTATTGCCCCCGGGCCTATTTTCCATCATACAAGTTTCCAATCTATTTTATTTTGCAATATTTACTTTCAATCTATATCATAAAATACCAAAAATATTTATCTTATTATTATCATCTCTATCAGATCTCACTCTTGCAAGTGGCCGTGAAGGGATTGACAACCCCTTTATCGCGTTGGTTGTGAGGTTCTTATTTGTTTGTGTAGGTACGAGGTGACTCGCGCGTGGTCTCCTACTGTATTGATACCTTGGTTCTCAAAAACTGAGGGAAATACTTACGCTGCTTTACTGCATCACCCTTTCCTCTTCAAGGGAAAACCAACGCAGTGCTCAAGAGGTAGAAAAAAGGACTTCTGGCGCCGTTGCCGGGGAGGCTTACGCAAAGTCAAGTCAAGATTTGATCTCCCGTCAACAAGCCATTTCTGGCGCCGTTGCCGGGGAGATCTACGCCAAGTCAAGACATACCAAGTACCCATCAAAACTTTTATCCTTCGCATTACATTATTTGCCATTTGCCTCTCGTTTTCCTCTCCCCCACTTCACCCTTGCCGTTTTATTCGCCCTCTTTTCCATTCGCCCTGTTTTTCCGTTCGCCTCTTTTTCGCTTGCTTCTTGTTTTCTTGTGTGTTGGATTGCTTGCTTGTCACGATGGCTCAAGATAATACTAAATTATGTGACTTTGCCAATACCAACAACAATGATTTTATTAGCACTCCGATTGCTCCTCTTACCGATGCTGAATCTCGTGAAATTAATACTTCTTTGCTGAATCTGGTCATGAAAGATCCGTTTTCCGGCCTTCCAAGTGAAGATGCCACTACCCATCTAAATAGCTTCATTGATTTGTGTGATATGAAAAAGAAGAAAGACGTGGATAATGATATTGTTAAATTGAAGCTATTTCCTTTTTCGCTTAGAAATCGTGCTAAAGCTTGGTTTTCGTCTTTGCCTAAAATAGTATTGATTCATGGAACAAGTTCAAAGATGCTTTTATCTCTAAGTATTTTCCTCCTGCTAAGATCATCTCTCTTAGAAACGATATTATGAAGTTTAAGCAACTTGATCATGAACATGTTGCACAAGCATGGGAGAGGATGAAATCAATGATACGTAATTGCCCTTCACATGGCTTGAATTTATGGATGATTATACAAATTTTTTATGCCGGATTGAATTTTGCTTCTAGAAACCTTTTAGATTCGGCCGCGGGAGGCACTTTTATGGAAATCACTTTAGGAGAAGCTACCAAACTCCTAGATAATATTATGGTTAATTATTCTCAATGGCACACTGAAAGATCTACTAGTAAAAAGGTGCATGCAATCGAAGAGATTAATGTTTTGAGTGGAAAGATGGATGTACTTATGAAATTGTCTGCTAATAAGAGTGCTCATACTGATCCTAATGATATGCCTTTGTCTACTTTGATTGGGAATAATAATGAATCTATGGATGTGAATTTTGTTGGTAGGAACAATTTTGGTAATAACACGTATAGAGGTAATTTTAATTCTAGGCCGTTTCCTAGTAATTCCTTATGGTAATTCCTACAACAATTCTTATGGAAATTTCAATAAGATGCCGTCTGATTTTGAATCTAGTATTGAAGAATTTATTACTTCACAAAAGAGTTTTAATGCTTTGATTGAAGAAAAATTGCTTAAGATTGATGAGTTGGCTAGGAACGTGGATAGAATTTCTCTTGATGTTGATTCTTTGAAACTTAGATCTATTCCACCTAAGCATGATATCATGAGTCTCTCAAAGCCATGAGAATTTCCATCTATGAGTGCAAAGAAAGAACCGCTAGGATGCGTGCTAAAAGAGATTGTTTTGTAAAAGCGTGTTCTTCTAGTTTTCATGATAATAAGGATGAAGATCTAAAAGTGATTGATGTGTCCCCTATTAAATCTTTGTTTTGCAATATGAATCTTGATAATGATGGGACTGGAGATGAGTCAACTTTAGTTAGAAGGCGTCCCAATGATTCGGAGTTTTTAGATCTTGATGCAAAAGTTGGTAAAAGTGGGATTGAAGAGGTCAAAACTTTAGATAGAAATGAACCAACTATCTTGGATTTCAAGGAATTTAATTATGATAATTGCTCTTTGATAGATTGTATTTCCTTGTTGCAATCCGTGCTAAATTCTCCTCATGCTTATAGTCAAAATAAAGCTTTTACTAAACATATCATTGATGCTTTGATGCAATCTTATGAATAAAAACTTGAGTTGGAAGTTTCTATCCCTAGAAAAATTTATGATGAATGGGAACCTACTATTAAAATTAAAATTAAAGATCATGAATGCTATGCTTTGTGTGATTTGGGTGCTAGTGTTTCCACGATTCCAAAAACTTTGTGCGATTTGCTAGGTTTCCGTGAATTTGATGATTGTTCTCTAAATTTGCACCTTGCAGATTCCACTATTAAGAAACCTATGGGAAAGATTAATGATGTTCTTATTGTTGCAAATAGGAATTATGTGCCCGTAGATTTCAATGTTCTTGATATAGATTGCAATCCGTCATGTCCTATTATTCTTGGTAGAACTTTCCTTAGAATGATTGGTGCAATTATTGATATGAAGGATGGGAATATTAAATTCCAATTTCCATTAAGGAAAAGCATGGAACACTTCCCTAGAAAGAAATTTAAATTACCATATGAATCTATTATGAGAGCCACTTATGGATTGCCTACCAAATATGGCAACACCTAGATCTATCCTTGCTTTTATGCCTAGCTAGGGGCGTTAAACGATAGCGCTTGTTGGGAGGCAACCCAATTTTATTTTTATTCCTTGATTTTTTCTCCTGTTTAGTAATAAATAATTTATCCAGCCTCTGTTTTGGTTGTGTTTTTTTGTGTTTAATTAGTGTTTGTGCCAAGTAGAACCGTTGGGAAGTCTTGGGGAAAGTCTTTTTGATCTTGCTGTAAAAAACACAAACTTTAGCACTCACGATAATTGTTTCCATTTTTTATTGGAGAGTGCTATTTAGTTAATTGTTTTTGCATATGATTAATAGGTAAACTCCTCGCTTCTAGATATTTATTTCAGAATTTTTGGGGTTCCATAAGTGGTCGAAACCTACAGATTACTACAGACTGTTCTGTTTTTGACAGATTCTGTTTTTCGTGTGTTGTTTGCTTATTTTGATGAATCTATGGCTAGTAAAAGAGTTTATAAACCATAGAGAATTTGGAATACAGTAGGTTTAAAACCAATATAAATCAAGAATGAGTTCATTACAGTATCTTGAAGCGGTGGTTTGTTTTCTTTTACTAACAGAGCTCACGAACATTTTCTTTTAAGTTTTGTGTTGTGAAGTTTTCAAGTTTTGGGTAAAGATTTGATGGATTATGGAACAAGGAGTGGCAAGAGCCTAATCTTGGGGATGCCCATGGCACCCCAAGTTAAAATACAAGGACACAAAAAATCCTAAGCTTGGGGATGCCCCGGAAGGCATCCCCTCTTTCGTCTTCGTCTATCGGTAACTTTACTTGGAGCTATATTTTTATTCGCCACATGACATGTGTTTTGCTTGGAGCATCTTGTATGATTTGAGTCTTTGCTTTTTAGTTTACCACAATCATCCTTGCTGTACACACCTTTTGGGAGAGACACACATGAATTGGAATTTATTAGAATACTCTATGTGCTTCACTTATATCTTTTGAGCTATATAGTTTTTGCTCTAGTGCTTCGCTTATATCTTTTAGAGCACGACGGTGGTTTTATTTTATAGAAATAATTGATCTCTCATGCTTCACTTATACCATTTTGAGAGTCCTTTAGAACAGCATGGTAATTCACTTTGGCTATAAATTTTAAATGCTAAGAGAAGTTGGATGCTTGATAGATGGTTTTGAGATATAAAGGTGGTAATATTAGAAGTGAGCTAGTTGAGTAATTGTGAAATTGATGAATACTTGTGTTGAAGTTGGCAAGTCCCGTAGCATACACGTATGGTGAATGTTATGTGACAAATTTGAAGCATGGGGTGTTCTTTGATTGCTTTCCTTATGAGTGGTGGTCGGGGACGAGCGATGGTCTTTTCCTACCAATCTATCCCCCTAGGAGCATGCGCGTAGTGCTTGGTTTTGATGACTTGTAGATTTTTGCAATAAGTATGTGAGTTTTTTATGACTAATGTTGAGTCCATGGATTATACGCACTCTCACTCTTCCATCATTGCTAGCCTCTTCGGTAATGTGCATTGCCCTTTCTCACCTTGAGAGTTGGTGCAAACTTCGCCGGTGCATCCAAACCCCGTGATATGATACGCTCTATCACACATAAGCCTCCTTGTATCTTCCTCAAAACAGCCACCATGCCTACCTATTATGGCATTTCCATAGCCATTCCGAGATATATTGCCATGCAACTTTCCACTGTTCCATTTATTATGACACGCATCATCATTGTCATATTGCTTTGCATGATCATGTAGTTGAAATCATATTTGTGGCAAAGCCACCACGCTTATTTTTTCATACATGTCACTCTTGATTCATCGCAATCCCGGTACATCGCCGGAGGCATTCACATAGAGTCATATTTTGTTCTAAGTATCGAGTTGTAATTCTTGAGCTGTAAGAAAATAAAAGTGTGATGATCATCATTAGAGCATTGTCCCATGTGAGGAAAGGATGATGGAGACTATGATTCCCCCACATGTCGGGATGAGACTCCGGACGAAAAAAAATAAAGAGAAAGAAAAGAGGCCAAAAGAAAAAAAAAGAGAAAGAGGGCCCAAAAAATGAGAGAAAAAGAGAGAAGGGACAATGTTATTATCCTTTTTCCACACTTGTGCTTCAAAGTAGCACCATGATCTTCATGATAGAGAGTCTCTTATTTTGTCACTTTCATATACTAGTGGGAATTTTTCATTATAAAACTTGGCTTGTATATTCCAATGATGGGCTTCCTCAAATGCCCTAGGTCTTCGTGAGCAAGCAAGTTGGATACACACCCACTTAGTTTCATTGATGAGCTTTCATATACTTATAGCTCTAGTGCATCCGTTGCATGGCAATCCCTACTCCTTGCATTGATATCAATCGGTGGGCATCTCCATAGCCCATTGATTATCCGCGTCAATGTGAGACTTTCTCCTTTTTTGTCTTCTCACACAACCTCAATCATCATATTCTATTCCACCCATAGTGCTATGTCCATGGCTCGCACTCATATATTGCGTGAAAGTTGAAAGAGTTTGAAAAGGCTAAGTATGAAACAATTGATTGGCTTGTCATCGGGGTTGTGCATGATGAGAGCATTTTGTGTGACGAAAATGAAGCATGACGAAACTATATGACTTTGTAGGGATAAGTTTTCTTTGGCTATGGTATTTTGATAAGACATAATTGCTTGATTAGCATACTTGGAGTATTACTATTTTTATGTCAACAATAAACTTTTATCTTGAATCTTTCGGATCTGAACATTCATGCCACAATAGAGAAAAAATACATTGAAGAATATTCTAGGAAGCATTCCACATCAAAAATTCTGTTTTTATCATTTACCTACTCGAGGACGAGCAGGAATTAAGCTTGGCGATGCTGATACGTCTCCAACGTATCTATAATTTTTGATTGTTAAATGCTATTATATTATCTGTTTTAGATGTTAATGGGCTTTATTTTACACTTTTATATTATTTTTAGGACTAACCTATTAACCGGAGGCCCAGCCCAAATTGCTGTTTTTTTGCCTATTTCAGTGTTTCGTAGAAAAGGAATATCAAACGGAATGAAACCTTCGGGGACGTGATTTTTGGAACAAACATGATCTAGGAGACTTGGAGTGGACGTCAAGCAATCAACGAGGCGGCCACGAGGCAGGGGGGCGCGCCCACCCCCCTGGGCGCGGCCTCCACCCTCGTGGGCCCCTGGTTGCTCCACCGACCTACTTCTTCCTCCTATATATATCCATATACCCCGCAGGCATCCAGGAGCACCACGAAACCTATTTCCACTGCCGCAACCTTATGTACCCAAGAGATCCCATCTTGAGACCTTTTCCGGAGCTCTGCCGGAGGGGGCATTGATCACGAAGGGCCTCTACATCAACTCCATGGCCCCTCCGATGATGTGTGAGTAGTTTACCTCAGACCTATGGGACCATAGATAGTAGCTAGATGGCATCTTCTATCTCTTTGGATCTCAATACAAAGTTCTCCTCGATTCTCTTGGAGATCTATTCGATGTAATCTTCTTTTGCGGTGTGTTTGTCGAGATCCGATGAATTGTGGGTTTATGATCCAGATTATCTATGAACAATAGTTGAATCTTCTCTGAATTCTTTTATGCATGATTGGTTTATATTTGCAAGTCTCTTAGAATTATCAGTTTGGTTTGGCCTACTAGATTGATCTTTCTTTCAATGGGAGAAGTGCTTAGCTTTGGGTTCAATCTTGCGGTGCTCGATCTCAGTGACAGAAAGGGAAATGACACGTATTGTATTGTTGCCATCGAGGATAAAAAGATGGGGTTTACATCATATTGCATGAGTTTATCCCTCTACATCATGTCATCTTGCTTAAGGCGTTACTCTGTTCTTATGAACTTAATACTCTAGATGCATGCTGGATATAGCGGTCGATGTGTGGAGTAATAGTAGTAGATGCATAATCGTTTCGGTCTACTTGTCTCAGACGTGATGCCTATATACATGATCATGCCTAGATATTCTCATAATTATTCGCTTTTCTATCAATTGCTCGATAGTAATTTGTTCACCCACCGTAATACTTACGCTATCTCGAGAGAAGTCACTAGTGAAACCTATGGCTCCCGGGCCTATTTTCCATCATACAAGTTTCCAATCTATTTTATTTTGCAATATTTACTTTCAATCTATATAATAAAAATACCAAAAATATTTATCTTATTATTATCATCTCTATCAGATCTCACTCTTGCAAGTGGCCGTAAGGGATTCACAACCCCTTTATCGCGTAGGTTTCGAGGTTCTTATTTGTTGGTGTAGGTACGAGGTGACTCACGCATGGTCTCCTACTGGATTGATACCTTGGTTCTCAAAAACTGAGGGAAATACTTACGCTGCTTTTGTGACGCCCGGATAATCAAGCTACAGTAACCCTCTTCTAATAATGCCATGTCATCGCTGTTACTGTTGCTAATCTCACTTTGATTCAAACCGGTTCAAATTCAAACTTAAAGTAAAGTCAAAAATAAAAGTTTTCATATGTTAAAACAAAAATGTTCTAATTGTTCTATAATCCCCCCTGATCATTTTCATGTTGTAATCGTCATCATTTGCCTCACCATTTGATCCAAAAAAATTATTAAGTGAGCCAAAAACAACAAAAATAATCTTTTGGAAATAAACAAATGGTTATATATTTCCAAATGCCCCCAAACTTTTTGTGTCAGCCCAAAATATAAATTGGTATTTATGAGACAAAAATTACCATTTACAAAAATCATTTGGTGGGTTTACTTAACACAAAATAAGAGAAACAGTAAAAAGAAAATAAGTAAAAGGAAAATGCAACAAAAAAAATAAAAGAGACAGAAAGGCCTCCCCTGACCCCGGGCCTTGGCCCATCTCACCGAGCTAGCCCGACCCAACTTCCCCCTCGGTCGCCTTCCACCTCGCTACAGGGGAAGCCAACCGAGGCGCGCCCGTTGTCCTCGTCGAACCCGCTCGCCGCCCCCGCGTCGCTGCCGCGCTGAGAGGATAAGGCAGAGTCCCCTCGGCTTCGTCAGATCCCCTTCCCCCACCAGATATTTTCCCCACTCCTGCGCCCCTCCCTCTCTTCCCCCAGATCCACAGCAACTGTGGCCGTGAACGCCGGCGCCCACGCGCCTCACCGTGCTCTACGAGCATGTCCTCTAGGTGCGGCGCCGTCCTCTGCTTCGACTCCGGCCACTGGAACCAGTCGGGAGCGACCGCGTCCTCGGGAACGACCTCGACCACGCCTTCCTCGCCGGAGCTGCGCTGAGCCGCTCCGTCACCCTCATGCACTACTAAACTCTCACAGGCCTTCTTGAGCCGCCCGGTGAGCGCACCATCCAGCCCCTCTCCCCTCTTGCCTCCTCGTAAGACGTAGCCCACCTCGTCGTCGCTCCTGGCCCTGGCCGCAGTCGCCGCGGCCGCGCCCATCGACGCGCTCGCCCACAACCCCCCTACTACGCCTGGGCCGCGTCGTGGCAGCTCCGGCCGCGCGCCCGGCCCATCTACCACGCCCGCTTTACTCTGCAGATGCTTGCTGCCTGTGCCTGCTGTTGTGCTGGTGCAGCTGCTGCTTTGCTGTTGCCGTCATCAGGCCCTGCAGCCGCTCATGACGCCGCGTTCGCGTCTCGTTCCGCCTCGCCTCCGGACGCTGCCCTTGCGTGCCCGGCGGCGGCCGCGCGCCCGCGCGCGCGCTACTGCGCTTGGCCGCGCCCGCGCCACGGCTCTGCCCAGCCACCACTCCTCTACGAGTACTACTACCCGCTATTGTGGATGTAGTTAGCTTTGCTAAATCTACAATGAGTAACCCCCTGGGCAGCACCTAAACAGCGATTAAACAACTGTTAAGAAGGCTAAAAATAATATGAGTACAAAGTATACTTGACAAACTCCATTTTATACCACTGGACCAAACCCTTTCGATTCATGGATTAAATCCTATGAAAATCATAAAATGCTATCTTTTGTTAGCAGAAAACAGGGCTATGTGTGGGTGAGTGTGTGTTCTGCATAGTGTGTGTGCGTACAGTTGGCCATGGCCGTGTGCTCCTGTGTGTGTATGTGTGCATCATGCGTGTGGCCGGTTGGGCTATGCCCATTAGTGGCCGACCCTAGCTTAGATTAGTACTACTAGGTTTAATTAGTGTTAAGTTAGTCTAGTAGTAGATGACATGTAGGCCCTTTTAAATAAGTTAGATTTGTTTAATTGTTTAGATAAATAGTCTATGACATGTGGGCCACACCTGCCCTTTGACTAGTCAAAATTAACTTAGTCAATTCGGTTTAAGTTAAATATAATAATTCCAAGAATTCAATTAAACTTTGAAAAATCATTATAAAATAAACCTCAGTTCGGATGAAAAACTTTGTACATGAAGGTTGCTCAGAACGACGAGACGAACCCGGATACGCAGCCCGTTCGTCCGCCACGCAACCCTAGCATAGCAAGCATGCAACTTTCCCCCTCCGATTCATCTGTCTGAAAACCCGAAACGCCGGGGATATTTTCCCGGATGTTTTCCCCCTTCACCGGTATCACCTCGTACTGCGTTAGGTCACCCCTAGCACCGCGCATTGCCATGTTATGCTTTGTGTTGCTTTGTTTGCTCTGTTATTTATTGTGTTCCCCCTCCGTTACTCCTTTCCGGTAGACTCCGAGACCGCTACCGATGTCCGTGTGTTCGACTACATCGAAGATGACCCCTCCTTCTTGCCAGAGCAACCAGGCAAGCAAACCCCCCTTGAGCATTCCGATATCGCCCATTTCTTTCCCTCTCATGCTTGCATTAGAACTGCTACTGCTTTCTGTATGATCCTACTCTGATGCATAGCCTGTTGTTGTTACCTGCTTTCATACCTTACCTGCTTATCCTAAACTGCTTAGTATAGGTTGGTTAGTGATCCATCAGTGACCCCCCCGCCTTGTCGCAGTTTCCTCGCTTTATGTTCGATGACTCGATCAACGTGATCGACGTCCAGGCCCCGACACCGCACATCACCCCCTAGTTGTACGACACTACAGAGTTACAATCGAGTGCCGAGGGTGAACCTCATACATCACTCCTGATGAGATCTCTGTAGTATAGCCATACGGTCGAGGTCATAGAGGGTGATTTCCTCCTTAACCACTTCCGTTACCGCTCTGTCGTGCAACCCCTCAAGTGTGAACCTCGAGGGTGGATCCTCTTATGTTCACCTTGATGATAACATCAAGTGGGATTCACCGGGGGTGATTCCTTGAGTTTTCCCCTTGGTGTTAGACACACAGTTACTATGGTTACTATGACTTTACACTGAGCCATGTTACTAAAGACGGGTCGACCCTGAGGGGTACCCGCGCGAGCTTAATTGCGAGTGATGTGGAGTTGGGTTGACCTGGGAGGTGCTCGCGAGATACTTACGAGGCGTGGCCGGGCATTCTTAGCCCTTGCCGCAAGTACTCGAGACGAGGCGACGAGGTCACATCGATCGTGAGTCTCTGCTCGTTACCGCGCGTTCCTAATCCACTACGATTTGGATATTTGATCCGAGGGGCCTCTGGCCTGATAGCACTAACCATCACGTGGGCATAGTATGGGCGTTCTGTGTCTTATACATCAGCCGAAGCTTAATAGACGTCAGCGACTGAGCGGCGGGCGCCGGGTTGGACTAGAAAGCACCTACCTTGTTGAAGGAGGTAGCTAGGTCTGCTCACCGGCCGCCCACGCAACGTGCAAGAGTTCCCGGGGAGATGGCCCATGACCCCTGGGGGCATAGGTTTAGTCCGGCGTGCTGGCCTCTCTATTAAGCCTAGGTAGGGTTGCGGCGTATTGTTTGGACGAGGCCGGGCATGACCCAGGAAAGTGTGTCCAGCCGGAGTTAATCGAGCGTGGTGTGTAAGTTGGTGCACCCCTGCAGGGAAGAAAACATCTATCGATAGCCTGTCCTACGGTAACAGACACTTGGAGTTGTATCCCGGTCAATACAACTAGAACTGGATACTTGTGATGAGAACTGGATGGTGATGAGAATTGGATTGTGATGACACTTGGATAGTATGGCTCTGGGATTGCTTTCTCGCAGGGAGTCGAGAAAGGATCTCTGGCCGAGGTTGATAACACTTCTACTACTTTACTTTATGCTACTCTACTCCTTCCTGTTGCTGCAAGATGGTGGTTTTCCAGAAGATGCTAGTCTTCGATAGGCTAGGCTTTCCCCTTCCCTTCTGGCATTCTGCAGTTTAGTCCACAGACACAACCCATTCTTTTGATACAGATGCATACTTAGTTTAGATCTGATGTAAGTCTTGCGAGTACTTTGGATGAGTACTCACGGTTGCTTTGCTACTTCTTTTCCCCCATACCCGATTGTTGCGACCAGATGACGGAGCCCAGGAGTTAGACGACGCCACTGATGACTACTACTACCCGAAGGATGCCTACTACTACGTGACGGCCGCTGACGACTTGTAGTAGTTAGGAGGCTCCCAGGCAGGAGGCCTTGCCTTTTCGATCATTGTTGTTTTTGTGCTAGCCTTCTTAAGGCATTCTTGTTTAACTCATGTCTATACTCAGATATTTGTTGCTTCCGCTGACTCTTGTGTTTTCGAGCTTATGTATTCGAGCCCTCGAGGTCCCTGACTTGTAATATAAAGCTTGTATTATTTTAATTTGTGTCTAGAGTTGTGTTGTGATATCTTCCCGTGAGTCCTTGATCTTGATCGTACACATTTGCGTGTATGATTAGTGTACGATTGAATCGAGGGCGTCACAAGTTGGTATTAGAGCCGACTGCCTGTTGGTAGCCCTCTTTCCAACTCCTTGGTCGAAGTTGAGTCTAGTCACTAAAAACTTTTACTAACATGGCTGTGTGGCTTACGGGCCCACGTCGCCATTGGGTGGTGTTAGGATCTTTTATTACTCGTCTTTACTCTGGGACTCTGATCTCTCTTCTATTCGGGTTAAATGATTTTATTAACTCTAACATTAGGTTCTCGTAACCATTTTCTCCCAGAGAGCCCAACATTACCGATGATCACTTGCTTCGCTAGAAGATTCTGTAGGTACTCCTTGATGTTTCTCGAGACCCTGTGCCAACTACCTTGCAGTTCCTGACCACCGATAATCCCCCTGAATAACATCCTTGCCGCTTGTACCTTCTTCCCTAGTTTCTTCTGTTATTACAAGATACCACCAGTACTCTCCGTTGTTCCGAGAATCCTTTGTGCCTTCTGCTTTGCAGCTTCTTTTTGCACTGCGGATAATTCACTTAACCGGGGTCCGTTCATCTCTAGTTGTTCATACGTGTTGCAAAATACTTGGAAATACTATCTGATATTCCAAAAATCCTCTGCAGCCTATTGCTCTTAATGCTCCTTGCCTGCTTGCATTAGGATTAATTCCATATGTCTAGCAATATTCTTTAAAATTCTTTGTGATTGTCATTCTATTCTAATGGATTCAACGTGTGAGCGAATACTCGCAATCATCAATTAATCCTTGGAAATTTTCTTTCCGGCTCTGACATCGCTCCGGATATGAGTTGGTTCTTGCCCAATCAAGAATTTATCGGGTGCCTCTAAGTCTATTCAACTTACTTATCTTTTGAGCAGAGCCTCTGCTTCTGATCCCCCCGATATAGGAATCATAATTCCTTTGTATTTAAACTTTGAAATTATTCAGATGTCCCTATAATCTGATGCATTTGCATTATTTCTTCTTCTGGTTGAACATCGACACTCACATCGGATTCCTCGAGATCCGCCAAATCCTTTGTTGGATTTTATCTGACAACGTTCCTCATATTCAATCACTTTGGAAGTTCTTTCCCTGATACATAATGACATTGGTAAATCCTATTCTCTGATTTGGCCAACCATGCTATGCTTTCGAGCTGGTGATAATTACTCTTGAAGCTTGTGGTATATGTTTCCAAGATACCCCGATGGGTTGAACCTATTCTTTCCTTAATCTATGTGAACCCGCAAGCTTTCACGGCTCATACTCCTTTGGTAATTCACCGGGTAGGTTTTCACACTGAAATCATTTTTATTAGGGCTGTGAATGGAAGATTATACATTGAATAAGTGGGAGTTGACCTTGAACTTTGTGTTCATGCCCATAGACACGATGTATATCCTATCATGGAAGCTTCTGGTAATAATAACTATTTCCTTGATATAATATCATTTGGTATCTGTGAATTGACCCTTTACAACCGTGGTTCTGACCATGATTGTTCCCCTTTGTTTCCATTTCTCGAACAAGTTCACGCACTTGTCTTCTCCAGATCAATGCAACTCCGCAACCTCTATTTTGACCTTCCTTCAAGTATTACCCTCCGGTATCTTGAGAATATCAAAGAACTGTGTTGCTTCCTATGAGTCTTCATCTAGTATTACTTCTCACCGACTTTAGTTTTTCCCGAGGTTCTGAGTTATTAGTCACTCGAGAACACCGATAAGTGAATCGATTCCACACTCTGATTCTATAACTCTCAGGTAATTTTCGCTTCTTACGAGTTTAATAATCCTTCAAGTCATTCCTAGCCCGATCGGCTATATCATTATCGTGCTAAATTTTAACTGTGCTACCTGGTCCTTGTTCCTGGAGCACAATTTCCGACGATGATGCTAAGCCTACATCGATTTTCCTCGTCATATCTCTTCGCCTTGAACAACAAGCTTGATTTCGAGTTTGTGCCATACTCATGGTTCTAATAACCTTTTGCTTCATCATTCCTTTGACTTGATGTCATCACCGATCGATTACATCTTCATGAAATATCTCCACAATTGTGGTGATCATCATCAACATTCTAAAATCTTCCAGGATATCAATACTTCATGATGAGAAATACCATGCTTGCCCCTCGATGATTTGTGTTATCATCGACAACATTTATGCCTTCGCCCCAACACAAACTTGTTCATAGAATTTTGGAAATACATCCTTTGTGATATGTCGATGGATTGCTGCGGAACCCATCGGCCACCTTCTCATCTGTTACCTATTAAAAATTGCATGAGATGTTCTAAAAATTTCTGATTGATCCTTTGTATTCCCAAGGTCTGATCTTTACCTGATGACCATGTCAATGCTATCCCGAAGCATGATAGTGGTACTCCGAACATCAATAAGAACATTGGGAACGCAACGCTAACTGTTCTTGATCAATTATCCAAACACCATTGTATGGGTAAACCTCATAAATTCCTTTCCCCTTTGTCTAAATGGTTTAATACTTGGAGCCCTAACATGCCCTGCCCTTCCTTGGGAAAGTTATACTCTAATACTTGGGTATAAACACCTTTCCTTTCCATTGGTCTGATTATCTTAATAATCACATTTTTCCCTTGTTTTGTTTCACCTTCTTGTAATCTAACTTGTTTGAGCGGAGATAAATCCCCACTTAAGTAAGCACCTCGGTGTACAACTCTGTCAGTACGACCCTGTTACTATTGTTGATGACATTCCGGTAACCACCGATGGACGAGAACTTTGCCTATTGGTCCGCCTCGTCTTACGAGCAGGAAAATGGTTCTCTTCGTCCCTCACCCTTGGTACCGACGTTGTGGCCAACATAACTGACATGCTATCCTCTGACCTACCTTGCTATCATAACTGTGCAAATGTTAGCACCCTTCCTACTTCTAACCCACATGGTGGGCCCATAACCCACAGTCCCACAGGATCGAAACCTGACTCTCCTTGTTTTCAAAGTTGTCCCTCGCGCTTGGCTTCCTATGTAATTCACGAGTCACCATCCTTGTGATCTGTTCTGGTATTAGACGCAATACTTATTCCCATTGCTCTTGAACCCCTTTCGCTCTCTGTTTCAGGCAACGAACGATTGCCTACCGCTTGAAACTTTTTATTGCACCTTCTTGCTTTGCTCTCGATGTCTTTCTAAAATTTCAACTCGAGAGATGGCCCCCAGTTACCTATCTTGTGTTAAGGTCCGTCCTTTCCTTGTCTTTCCCCCTACTACACCCCTTAAATATCGGGACGAGATTTCTTGTAGTGGAGGAGAATTGTGACGCCCGGATAATCAAGCTACAATAACCCTATTCTAATAATGTCATGTCATCGCTGTTACTATTGCTAATCTCACTTTGATTCAAACCGGTTCAAATTCAAACTTAAAGTAAAGTCAAAAATAAAAGTTTTCATATGTTAAAACAAAAATGTTCTAATTGTTCTATAATCCCCCTTGATCATTTTCATGTTGTAATCGTCATCATTTGCCTCACCATTTGATCCAAAAAAAATTTATTAAGTGAGCCAAAAACAACAAAAATAATCTTTTGGAAATAAACAAATGGTTATATATTTCCAAATGCCCCCAAACTTTTTGTGTCAGCCCAAAATATAAATTGGTATTTATGAGACAAAAATTACCATTTACAAAAATCATTTGGTGGGTTTACTTAAGAAAAAATAAGAGAAACAGTAAAAAGAAAATAAGTAAAAGGAAAATGCAACAAAAAAATAAAAGAGACAGAAAGGCCTCCCCTGACCCCGGGCCTTGGCCCATCTCACCGAGTCAGCCCGACCCAACTTCCCCCTCGGTCGCCTTCCACCTCGCTACAGGGGAAGCCGACCGAGGCGCGCCCGCTGTCCTCGCCGAACCCGCTCGCCGCCCCCGCGTCGCTGCCGCGCTGAGAGGATAGGGCAGAGTCCCATCGGCTTCGTCAGCTCCCCTTCCCCCACCAGATATTTTCCCCACTCCTGCGCCCCTCCCTCTCTTCCCCCAGATCCACCGCAACTGTGGCCGTGAACGCAGGCGCCCACGCGCCTCACCGTGCTCTACGAGCATGTCCGCTAGGTGCGGCGCCGTCCTCTGCTTCGACTCCGGCCGCTGGAACCAGTCGGGAGCGACCGCGTCCTCGGGAATGACCTCGACCACGCCTTCCTCACCGGAGCTGCGCCGAGCCGCTCCGTCACCCTCATGCACTACTAAACTCTCACAGGCCTTCTTGAGCCGCCCGGTGAGCGCACCATCCAGCCCCTCTCCCCTCTTGCCTCCTCGTAAGACGTAGCCCACCTCGTCGTCGCTCCTGGCCCTGGCCGCAGTCGCCGCAGCTGCGCCCATCGACGCGCTCGCCCACAACCCCCCCTGCTACGCCCGGGCCGCGTCGTCGCAGCTCCGGCCGCGCGCCTGGCCCATCTACCGCGCCCGCTCTGCTCTGCAGATGCTTGCTGCCTGTGCATGCTGTTGTGCTGGTGCAGCTGCTGCTTTGCTGTTGCTGTCGTCAGGCCCTGCAGCCGCTCGCGACGCCGCGTTCGCATCTCGTTCCGCCTCGCCTCCGGCCGCTGCCCTTGCGTGCCCCGCGCCGGCCGCACGCCCGCACGCGCGCTACTGCGCTTGGCCCACCCGCGCCACGGCTCTGCCCAGCCACCACTCCTCTACGAAGCCACCACTCCTCTACGAGTACTACTACCAGCTACTGTAGATGTAGTTAGCTTTGCTAAATCTACAATGAGTAACCCCCTGGGCAGCACCAAAACAGCGATTAAACAACTGTTAAGAAGGCTAAAAATAATATGAGTAGAAAGTATATTTGACAAACTCCATTTTATCCCACTGGACCAAACCCTTTCGATGCATGGATTAAATTCTATGAAAATCATAAAATGCTATCTTTTGTTAGCAGAAAACAGAGCTATGTGTGGGTGAGTGTGTGTTCTGCATAGTGTGTGTGCGTACAGTTGGCCATGGCCGTGTGCTCTTGTGTGTGTATGTGTGCATCATGCGTGTGGCCGGTTGGGCTATGCCCATTAGTGGCCGGCCCTAGCTTAGATTAGTACTACTAGGTTTAATTAGTGTTAAGTTAGTCTAGTAGTAGATGACATGTAGGCCCTTTTAAATAAGTTAGATTTGTTTAATTGTTTAGGTAAATAGTCTATGACATGTGGGCCAGACCTGCCCTTTGACTAGTCAAAATTAACTTAGTCAATTCGATTTAAGTTAAATATAATAATCCCAAGAATTCAATTAAACTTTGAAAAATCATTATAAAATAAACCTCAATTCGGATGAAAAACTTTGTACATGAAAGTTGCTCAGAACGACGAGACGAACCCGGATACGCAGCCCGTTCGTCCGCCACGCAACCCTAGCATAGCAAGCATGCAATTTCCCCCCTCCGATTCATCTGTCTGAAAACCCAAAACGCCGGGGATATTTTCCCGGATGTTTTCCCTCTTCACCGGTATCACCTCATACTGCGTTAGGTCACCCCTAGCACCGCGCATTGCCATGTTATGCATTATGTTGCTTTGTTTGCTCTGTTATTTATTGTGTTCCCCCTCCGTTACTCCTTTCCGGTAGACTCCGAGACCGCTACCGATGTCCGTGTGTTCGACTACATCGAAGATGGCCCCTCCTTCTTGCCAGAGCAACCAGGCAAGCAAACCCCCCTTGAGCATTCCGATATCGCCCATTTCTTTCCCTCTCATGCTTGCATTAGAACTGCTACTACTTTCTGTATGATCCTACTCTGATGTATAGCCTGTTGTTGTTACCTGCTTTCATACCTTACCTGCTTATCCTAAACTGCTTAGTATAGGTTGGTTAGTGATCCATAAGTGACCCCCCCGCCTTGTCCCAGTTTCCTCGCTTTATGTTCGATGACTCGATCAACATGATCGACGTCCAGGCCCCGACACCGCACATCACCCCCTAGTTGTACGACACTACAGAGTTACAATCGAGTGCCGAGGGTGAACCTCATACATCACTCCTGATGAGATCTCTGTAGTATAGCTATACGGTCGAGGTCATCGAGGGTGATTTCCTCCTTAACCACTTCCGTTACCGCTCTGTCGTGCAACCCCTCAAGTGTGAACCTCGAGGGTGGATCCTCTTATGTTCACCTTGATGATAACATCGAGTGGGATTCACCGGGGGTGATTCCTCGGGTTTTCCCCTTGGTGTTAGACACACAGTTACTATGGTTACTATGACTTTACACTGAGCCATGTCACTAAAGACGGGTCGACCCTGAGGGGTACCCGCGCGAGCTTAATTGCGAGTGATGTGGAGTCGGGTTGACCTGGGAGGTGCCCGCGAGATACTTACGAGGCGTGGCCGGGCATTCTTAGCCCTTGCCGCAAGTACTCGAAGGCATTCTTAGCCCTTGCCGCAAGTACTCGAGACGGGGCGACGGGGTCACATCGATCGTGAGTCTCTGCTCGTTACCGCGCGTTTCTAATCCACTACGATTTGGATATTTGATCCGAGGGGCCTCTGGCCTGATAGCACTAACCATCACGTGGGCATAGTATGGGCGTTCTGTGTCGTATACATCAGCCGAAGCTTAATAGACGTCAGCGACTGAGCGGCGCGCGCCGGGTTGGACTGGAAAGCACCTACCTTGTTGAAGGAGGTAGCTAGGTCTACTCACCGACCGCCCACGCAACGTGCAAGAGTTCCCGGGGAGATGGCCCATGACCTCTGGGGGCATAGGTTTAGTCCGGCGTGCTGGCCTCTCTATTAAGCCTAGGTCGGGTTGCGGCGTATTGTTTGGCCGAGGCTGGGCATGACCCAGGAAAGTGTGTCCGACTGGAGTTAATCGAGCGTGGTGGGTAAGTTGGTGCACCCCTGCAGGGAAGAAAACATCTATCGATAGCCTGTCCTACGGTAACGGACACTTGGAGTTGTATCCCGGTCAATACAACTAGAACTGGACACTTGTGATGAGAACTGGATGGTGATGAGAATTGGATTGTGATGACACTTGGATAGTATGGCTCTGGGATTGCTTTCTCACAGGGAGTCGAGAAAGGATCTCTGGCCGAGGTTGATAACACTTCTACTACTTTACTTTATGCTACTCTACTCCTTCCTGTTGCTGCAAGATGGTGGTTTTCCAGAAGATGCTAGTCTTCGATAGGTTAGGCTTTCCCCTTCCCTTCTGGCATTCTGCAGTTTAGTCCACAGACACAACCCATTCTTTTGATACAGATGCATACTTAGTTTAGATCTGATGTAAGTCTTGCGAGTACTTTGGATGAGTACTCACGGTTGCTTTGCTACTTCTTTTCCCCCATACCCGATTGTTGCGACCAGATGACGGAGCCCAGGAGTCAGACGATGCCACTGATGACTACTACTACCCAAAGGATGCCTACTACTACGTGACGGCCGCTGACGACTTGGAGTAGCTAGGAGGCTCCCAGGCAGGAGGCCTTGCCTTTTCGATCATTGTTGTTTTTGTGCTAGCCTTCTTAAGGCATTCTTGTTTAACTCATGTCTGTACTCAGATATTTGTTGCTTCCGCTGACTCTTGTGTTTTCGAGCTTATGTATTCGAGCCCTCGAGGTCCCTGGCTTGTAATATAAAGCTTGTATTATTTTAATTTGTGTCTAGAGTTCTGTTGTGATATCTTCCCGTGAGTCCTTGATCTTGATCGTACACATTTGCGTGTATGATTAGTGTACGATTGAATCGAGGGTGTCACAGCTTTACTGCATCACCCTTTCCTCTTCAAGGGAAAACCAACGCAGTGCTCAAGAGGTAGCATGACCTTGCTTTTATTGCAATCAATAACAGCCCCTGCAGTATTCAAGAATGGTCTACCAAGGATAATCGACATGTTGTCATCCTCGGGCATCTGATACGTCTCTAACGTATCTACTTTTTCTCATGCTTTTCCTCATGCTTTGGACTCTAACTTGCATGATTTTAATGAAACTAACCCCGGACTGACGTTGTTTTCAGCAGAACTACCATGGTGTTGTTTCTGTGCAGAAATAAAAGTTCTCGAAATGGAACGAAACTTTTTGAGGAATTTTTATATAATATATAAGAATTACTGGAGCCAAGACCTACTGGAGAGAGGCCTCTAGGTGGGCAGAACCCACCAGGGCGTGCCCCCTCTCCTGGCACGCACATGTGGGTAGTACCCACCTGGTGGCCCCGCTGACCTCAACCCTGACACTATAAATTCCTATTTTCAGAGAAAAAATCAGGGAGAAAGAATTATCACGATCCATGAGACGGAGCCACCGCCAAGCCCTGTTCTTCCTCGGGAGGGCAGATCTGGAGTCCGTTTGGGGCTTCGGAGAGGGGGATATTCGTTCTTCGTCATCACTACTACTTCTTGAGCACTGCGTTGGTTTTCCCCGAAGAGGAAGGGATGATGCAGCAAAGTAGCGTAAGTATTTCCCTCAATTTTTGAGAACCAATGTATCAATCCAGTAGGAGGCTACGCGCCAGTCCCTCGTACCTGCACAAGACAAATAAATCCTCGCAACCAACGCGATAAGGGGTTATCAATCCCTACATGGCCACTTACGAGAGTGAGATCTGATAGATATGATAAGATAATATTTTTGGTATTTTTGTGATAAAGATGCAAAGTAAAATAAAAGCAAAGTAAAAAAGCAAAGGAAATAACTAAGTAGTAGGAGACTAATATGATGAAGATAGACCCGGGGGCCATAGGTTTCACTAGTGGCTTCTCTCGAGAGCATAAGTATTCTACGGTGGGTGAACAAATTACTGTTGAGCAATTGACAGAATTGAGCATAGTTATGAGAATATCTAGGTATGATCATGTATATAGGCATCACGTCCGAGACAAGTAGACGACTCCTGCCTGCATCTACTACTATTACTCCACTCATCAACCGCTATCCAGCATGCATCTAAAGTATTAAGTTAATGAAAACAGAGTAACGCCTTAAGAAAGATGACGTGATGTAGAGGGATAAACTCATGCAATATGATGAAAACCCCATCTTGTTATCCTCGATGGCAACAATACAATACGTGCCTTGCTGCCCCTACTGTCACTGGGAAAGGACACCGCAAGATTGAACCCAAAGCTAAGCACTTCTCCCATTGCAAGAAAGATCAATCTAGTAGGCCAAACCAAACTGATAATTCGAAGAGACTTGCAAAGATGACCAATCATACATAAAAGAATTCAGAGAAGATTCAAATATTGTTCATAGATAGACTTGATCATAAACCCACAATTCATCGGTCTCAACAAACACACCGCAAAAAGAAGATTACATCGAATAGTTCTCCACAAGAGAGGGTGAGAACATTGTATTGAGATCCAAAAAGAGAGAAGAAGCCATCTAGCTACTAACTATGGACCCATAGGTCTGAGGTGAACTACTCACACTTCATTGGATGGTGTTGATGTAGAAGCCCTCCGTGATCGATGCCCCCTCCGGCGGAGCTCTGGAACAGGCCCCAAGATGGGATCTCGTGGATACAGGAAGTCACGGCGGTGGAATTAGGGTTTTGGCTCCGTATCTGACCGTTTGGGGGTACGTAGGTATATATAGGAGGAAGGAGTACGTCGATGGAGCAACAGGGGGCCCACGAGGGTGGAGGGCCCGCCTGGGGGGGGGGGGGGGGGGGCGGGCCCCCCACCATTCCCGAAGGTTTCACTCCGTTTGGACTCCGTTTGATATTCCTTTTCTTCGAAACCCTAAAACAGGCAAAAAACAGTAATTCTGGCTGGGCCTACGGTTAATAGGTTAGTCCCAAAAATAATATAAAAGTGGATAATAAAGCCCAATAATGTCCAAAACAATAGATAATATAGCATGGAGCAATCAAAAATTATAGATACGTTGGAGACGTATCAATCACCAACCCTTCTCCGTTGCCAAATCGATGATGCTCCCCACTGGGAGTGAGTAATTCCTTTGAAGGCTCGCTAGTCGATGAGGAGTTGGATGAGATTTATCATGTAATCAAGTTAGTTTTGTTAGGGCCTGATCCCTAGTATCCATTATGTTCTTAGATTGATGTTGCTATGACTTTGCCATGCTTAATGCTTGTCACTTTGGGCCCGGGTGCCACGATTTCATATCTAAACCGTTTATGTTATCACCATCATATTCATGTTCTAGATCCGATGTTGCAAGTTATAGTCATCTACTACGTGTTATGATCCAGCAACCCCGGAGTGACAACAACTGGGCCCACTCCCGGCGATGACCGTAGTTTGAGGAGTTCATGTATTCACTATGTGTTAATGCTTTGTTCCGGTTGTCTATTAAAAGGAGGCCTTAATATCCCTTAGTTTCTAATATGGACCCCGCTGCCACGGGAGGGTAGGACAAAAGATGTCATGGTTCTTTTAATAAAGCACGTATGTCTATTTACGGAATACATGCCTACATTATATCAATGGACTAGAACTAGTGCCGTATCGCCCTAGGTTATAACTGCCACATGATGAATATCATCCAACAAGTCATCGATCCAATGCCTGCGAACTTTTCCATATTGTTTCTGCTAAGTTACTACTACTATCATCAATGTTACACTTGCTACAAAATTACTGCTATCACTGTTACTGTTACTATTGCTACTGTCACTACTGTCAAAACTATCAAACTACTTTGCTACTGATCACTTTGCTGCAGATAATTAATCTCCAGGTGTGGTTGAATTTACAACTCAGCTGCTAATACCTTCAAATATTCTTTGGCTCCCCTTGTGTCGAATCTATAAATTTGGGTTGAATACTCTACCCTCAAAAACTGTTGTGATCCCCTATACATGTGGGTTACCAAGACATTTTTCTGGTGCCATTGTCGGGGAGCATAGCTATATGTGTTGAGTCACTTGGGATCATTATCATATTATTACTATGAAAAATCTGAAGGATCCAAAGACTAAGATATTTCCCTCAAGGACGAGGGGAGGTAAGAAACTGCCATCCAGTTCTGCTTTAGATTCACCTTCTGTTATGAATAAACTTGCAACACCACCACATGCTATTAATTCTGATATGTCGCAAGTTACTGATGATGCTACTTCTACTATGAATGATGCTTATGATGATGCTAGTACCTTGCTTGATAATGATGATGTGCCACTTGGTGAATTTCTTGGTAAACAAATTGCTAGAGTTATACAACATGATGTTGTTGAATCTGATGATGAGCTTGAAACTGAATCTCCTGAAACACCTGCTAGAACTAGCCTTTCTAGATATGAATTGCCTAAGGTACCGGAAGGTTATGTTATGAGTGAAGAAGAAACTAGAGATATTCTTGCTTGCAATGATATAGATGATCTAGAGAAATTACTACAAAAGTATAAAGAAAATCTCTGAATGCTAGAATGAAATGTGATCCTAAGTTTGCTACTTCACCTATATTTATTGATGGCAAGGATTATGAATTCTCTGTCGACCCAGAGTTAATT
Source organism: Triticum urartu (assembly GCF_003073215.2). Classification (NCBI taxonomy): domain Eukaryota; kingdom Viridiplantae; phylum Streptophyta; class Magnoliopsida; order Poales; family Poaceae; genus Triticum; species Triticum urartu. The sequence goes on along the minus strand of NC_053026.1, from coordinate 52,066,643 downwards.
ACTCTGGTTAAATCTGATCCTTTCCATGGTTATGAAACTGAAACTGTTGTGGCACATCTTACTAAGTTGAATGATATAGCCACCCTCTTTACTCATGATGAGAATACTTGCTACTATTTTATTCTCAAATTATTTCCTTTCTCATTAAAGGGTGATGCTAAAGCTTGCTACAATACTCTTGCTCCTGGTTGTGTGCGTAGTCCCCAGGATATGATTTATTACTTCTCTGAACAATATTTTCCTGCTCATAAGAAACAAGCTGCCTTACAGGAAATATTTAAGTTTGTGCAAATCAAAGAAGAGAGTCTCCCACAAGCTTGGGGGAGGCTTTGCCAATTACTTAATGCTTTGCCTGATCATCCTCTTAAGAAAAATGAAATACTTGATATCTTCTATAATGGACTAACCAATGCTTATAGGGACTTCCTAGATAATTGTGCTGGTTGTGTTTTCAGGGAATGAACTATTGGACAAGTTGAAGAATTATTGAATAACATATTGAAAAATTATGATGATTGCACTATTCCTGAACCATCGGCTAAACCCACTCCGAAGAAGAGGGGTATATTATATCTCAGTCCAAAGATATGCAAGAGGCAAAGAAATCTATGAAGGAAAAAGGTATCAAAGCTGAGGATGTTAAAAATTTACCTCGTATTGAAGTAATACATGGGTTTAATACACCACCAATGCCTAAGGTGGTAGAGGTAAATTCTCTTATGAAGTTCAATGATAATGATAATCCTAACAATATGCATCCTAGTCCATGCCTTTATGAGTTTGAAAACTATATTAGGAAACAAGATCATTTCAATGCAAATGTTATGAAACAATTGAAATACAATTCTGATATAATTGCTCGCTTGAGTGACTTGTTATTTAGAATATCAAATGATGTTAGAGGTGTGGGAAAACATGCTTCTATAGTTCAAACTCAATTAGAGCAAGTTGCTAAATCTCAAAGAGAATTGCTTGATGAAATGAATAATAATATGCATGACTTTGCTGTTAGAGTTGCAACTAGAGGAGGTAAAATGACTCAGGAACCACTTTATCCTGAGGGACACCCTAAAAGAATTGAACAAGATTGACAAAGAGCTAACACTAGTGCACCTAGTCCTTCTAAAAACAAAAACAAAAATGATAGGACTTTGCACACTTCTAGTGAACCTGAAATAGAAAAACCTTCTGACAATGAAAATGAAGTTTCTATCTCAGATGCTGAAACTCAATCTGGTAATGAACACTCACCTAGTAATAATGAAAAAGATAATGATGAGGTTCATGAAGACTCTCAACCAAATAATGAAAAGAAACCAGATAATGATGTTGAGATAGAACCACCTATTGATCTTGATAACCCACAACCTAAGAATAAAAGATATGACAAAAGAGACTTTGTTGCTAGAAAACACGGTAAAGAAAGAGAACTGTGGGTTCAAAAACCTATGCCTTTTCCACCCAAGTCAACTAAAAAGAATGATGATGAAGAATTTGAACGCTTTGCTGAAATGCTGAGGCCAGACTTTTTGCGTACTCGCTTGACTGGTATCTTGAAAATGGCTCCTTATGCAAAGTATATGAAAGACGTCAACACAAATAAGATAAAAATACCGGAAGCTGAAATCTCCACTATCCTTGCTAATTACACTTTTAAAGATGGAATACCTAAAAAACTTGGAGATCTGGGAATACCAACTATACCTTGCTCTATCAAAAAGAATCATGTGAAAACTGCTTTGTGTGATTTAGGAGCTGGTGTTAGTGTTATGCCTTTCTCTTTATACAGAAGACTTGACTTGAATAAACTCACACCTACTAAAATATCTTTGCAAATGGCTGATAAATCAACTGCCATACCTATCGGTATCTATGAGGATGTGCCCATTGTTGTTGCAAATTACTATTTTGACTAACTTTGTTATACTTGAGATGCCCGAGGACGACATGTCGATTATCCTTGGTAGGCCCTTCTTGAATACTGCAGGGGTTGTTATTGATTGCAATAAAAGCAAGGTCACTTTTCATATTAATGGCAATGAGCATACGGTGCATTTTCTGAAGAAACAATTCCAAGTGAATGGTATTAATGTTATTGAAAAATCTCCGACAATCACTATTGGAAGTTTTCAAATACCACTACCTACTGTCAAAAAGAAATATGAAATGCTTATTGTTGGGGAAATGCATATCCCCATTGAGGTAACTTAGTGATTTACGAAAGTTCTTCGGTTTCATGCTAATCGAAAGTGGTTGTTAATAAGACTTGGTCAACCTTATTAATGGACCAACATATCTACTTTTTCTCATGCTTTTCCTCTTGTTTTGGACTCTAATTTGCATGATTTGAATTAAACTAACCCCGGACCGAAGCTGTTTTCAGCAGAACTACCATGGTGTTGTTTTTGTGCAGAAATAAAAGTTCTCGGAATGGAACAAAACTTTTCGAGGAATTTTTATATAATATATAAGAATTTATGGAGCCAAGACCTACCGGAGAGGGGCCCCTGGGTGGGCTCAACCACCAGGGCGCGCCCCCTCTCCTGGCACGCCCAGGTGGGTTGTACCCACCTGGTGGCCCTGCAAACCTCAACCCCGATACTATAAATTCCTATTTTTGGAGAAAAAATCAAGGAGAAAGAATTATCACGATCCACGAGACGAAGCCGCCACCAAGCCCTGTTCTTCCTCGGGAGGGTAGATCTGGAGTCCATTCGGGGCTTCGTGGAGGGGGATTTTCGTTCTTCGTCATCACCAACCCTTCTCCATCGCCAATTCCATGATGCTCCCCACCGGGAGTGAGTAATTCCTTCTTAGGCTCGCTGCTCGGTGAGGAGTTAGATGAGATTCATCATGTAATCGAGTTAGTTTTGTTAGGGCCTGATCCCTAGTGTCCACTATGTTCTTAGATTGATGTTCCTATGACTTTGCCATGCTTAATGCTTGTCACTTTGGGCCTAGGTGCCATGATTTCAGATCTGAACCATTTATGTTATCATCATTATATTCATGTTCTAGATCCGATCTTGCAAGTTATAGTCACCTACTACGTGTTATGGTCCCAGTGGGGAGCATCATAGAATTGGCGATGGAGAAGGGTTGGTGATGATGAAGAACGAAGATCCCCCTCTCCGAAGCCCCAAACGGACTCCAGATCTGCCCTCCCAAGGAAGAACAGGGCTTGGCGGCGGCCCCATCTCATGGATCGCGATAATTCTTTCTCCCCGTTTTTTCTCTGAATATAGGATTTTATAGCGTTGGTTTCAGGGTCTGCGAGACCACCAGGTGGGGACAACCCACCTGGGCACGCCAGGAGAGGGGGCGTGCCCTGGTGGGTTGTGCCCACCGAGGGGCGCCTCTCCGGTAGGTCTTGGCTCCATAAATTCTTATATATTATATAAAATTCCTCGCAAAGTTTCGTTCCATTCCGAGAACTTTTATTTATGCACAAAAACAACACCATGGTAGTTCTGCTGAAAACAACGTCAGTCCGGGGTTAGTTTCATTCAAATCATGCAAATTAGAGTCCAAAACAAGAGGAAAAGCGTTAGGAAAAGTAGATACGTTGGAGACGTATCAGGCGCGCCCCCAAGGACAAGTTTTTCGAGAAGGTCATCAACCCCTACCTTGTGGAGGTGCTGCGGCACCCTCAAGCCATTGAGTTGCGTGAGGGGGTGCTGCAAATCCGCGATGTTGAGGGGACAAAGAAGACCAGAAGCATGGAGGTGAGGCTCGAAGCAATGGAGCAACAAGTTTTCAAGTGCCAAGGGATGGTAGAATGTGGAATCAATGCAAATCACATGATGATCACAGAGTTCACCAACAAGCACAAGCTGGATCCCAAGAGCATTGAGGAGGCCATCTTCAGGCTTCATGAGAAAATTGAGCATCTACAAGCCCAGATCTATGACCTGCAGAACCAAAACGGTGTGTATGAATATAGATTCAAGAGGATGAGTTTGGCTGCAGATTCGAGGATCCCGGAGACTCATTCATCTTTCTATGATGGTGAACCTATGCCTTGGAAGATGGATGACAAGCCTACTTCATCAACAACTCCATCACCACCTCCGACGAAAGAGATCTAAATACATGGGTATGGGCACTCCCCTTGGCAATTGCCAAGCTTGGGGGAGTGCCCCGGTATCGTATCGCCATCACATCTTTATCTTTATCTTTTTCTTAGTCCTATCTGTCGTGGGTTTGTCACGGCAGATGTCCTCATGAAAGGACTTAATCGTGGAGCCATCGCTACGGGTTAGCTTAAGGGGTTAAACTGGACAAGGGACACGGGGAATTTTATACTAGTTCGGCCCCTTCGAGGAAGGTAAAAGCCTACGTCTAGTTGTGATTGGTATTGCTAGGGTTTCAAAGGCCAGGGAGCGAATCCGCTTTGTCTGGCTCTCGAGTTGTTGTTGTCTGTCTCTAAACTGCGGCCGGGTCGTCCCTTTATATACATAGGTTGATGCCCGCCGGACTACAAAGCCTCGAAGCCAGATCATAAACGTGTCCGGTTCGCTCTCTACTCTCCCTATCTTATCATACAAGTTATTTGACTAGGTCGGTTTACATTTACAGGCTATAACCCGCCTTTGGGCCTTGGGCCTTCCTTAAAGCGCCATTATCCTCACATCTTCATGGGCTTCTAATCTTCAAAGAGTCAATCCGGCTACATAAGGCCGGTTTACCTCCAGTAGTAATATCCCCAACATTAGGCCCCAGATTGGTTTGAACTTGTTCATGTCAATCTTCCATACTTAGAAAAAATCTTCTCTCCTATCTTCACTTTTGATCTTGTAAACCACCATGACGTCATATTTCAAAATTATGATAAACCGCCCTGATGTCATCCATCCGTTGATGTTGGAGATTACCTTCATTTAATATATATTCAGTCATCGAGGCGACACCTTTATTAACTTATCCATTTTTTGGGCTCCTCGATTCCCGTGCTTGCCGTTTTATCGCTTCACCTTATAAATAGGGCCGAGGGGTCATTTTCACCTCCCCCCCATGCCTCTTCGCGTCGTCTTCCTTGCGCCGCTCAGCCTCTGGAGCTCCGCCGCCACCGTCGACCGTCGCCTCTGCTCCGACCCTGGCTGCTGCATCACCCTGAACGCACCAGAATACTGCGGCGCCTTTCCGCTTCCTCACCAGCTCCGGTAAGTTCTCTGCTTTTTTCGCCACGGATCTGTTCTAGGGTTTCGACGTTCTTCGCAGTTCTTCCGAAGTTCATCAGTGCTATTCTTCCCTGTTCTTCTTTTAGTATGTAGATGAACACTTCATGCTTGACGTATCTCTTGCTGTAGCTAACCTACCATGGTCATCACAAATCCTTATGCGCAAAGAACTGATCTAGTCTGTCATAAATTGCTTCAGTTATGCACCCCTTCAAAATCCAATTATTTTTGCTTTTCTGTCTTATCTTAGATCCGAAAGTTTTATATGTCACTGTGAGATCTGTTTCTATGTTCCTGTGAGATCCGTTTCTCCTCGCACCAATATAGGCAGTTTAACCTTGTATAAACAGTCTATGCCATTAGCCCTCTGATAAACTGGAGGAGCATTTTACCTTCATAATTATGCTCCGGTTTAACAGTGTCTGAGCAATCCTGTGCTAGTATACCCTTTTTCTCTTATTGCATTAGTCTCCGGATTGTACCATTTCACATATCAGTTTGTTTCTTACTCCCTTGTCTCTTGTATATAATCATGCGTAATTTATAAATTGGCCTTTCATTTTCAATTTGTTCGCTTTGCAATGGCCAAACAATTCACTGCCTACAACTGGGCTCGTTCCCGGGTTACTGAGGCTCAGTTGAATGAGATGGTTAGCATCGGCTCTCTGCCTAAGAAAACTGAGATCAAATGGCGAGTACCCGGAACAGAAAATCCTCCAACCCCAAGGCAGGGCGAGGTGGTGGTCTTTGTTGACCATATAGGCCGTGGTTTCAAACCTCTAGGGTCAAAGTTTTATCGAGATGTGCTTGCCAGCTTCCAACTGCATCCACAAGATATTGGTCCCAACTCAGTTACCAACTTATGCAACTTCCAGGTCTTCTATGAAGTATATTTACAAGAAGAACCAACTGCAGAACTGTTCCGGGATTTCTTTCACTTAAACCGGCGCACAGAGTTTGTAAATGGCCCGAACACAGAACTTGGTGGTGTCTCGATTCAGAAGCGGAAAGAAGTGGAATTTCCTCATGCCAAACATCATATTCACCCAAAGGAATGGAACTAAACATGGTTTTATTGCAGAGACACTTTGCCTGAGGATGAAAATCCCCTCCCCGGCTTTCGTGATCACATACTATCCAATACTCAGCCAATGCCACAACGTCTGAGCTCTTCAGAAAGGGCGAAATATGCTCCTCAACTCGCGAAGCTCCAGGCCTTTATGGCAAACGGTTTAACAGGCGTGGATTTTGTGCGCTGTTGGATATCCTGGAGTATCTTGCCGCTAAGCCGACATCCCGGTTTAATGTGCGAATATACCGGTGAGGTTGACGACCCCCAACTCCATTGCAACATCCAATTATCTGAAGAAGAAGTTACTGAAGGTGTAAAGAAGATTCTGAATGAATCGGAACTGTTCTGTAGTCAAACCGGTCTGAGTCCCTTCTATGCCAAGAACAAACCGCCTGCTGTAAGCATTACACTTCCTCTTCATCTCTAATATCTTTAACTTATACAATCTGTAACCCTTCTTCTTTATATATATAGGGTGATGACCCCTTCTGGAAACGGAAATCCATAGAGAAAGCGGCAAAGCCAACTGGAGACAAAGCGGCCAAAGCCGTAAAACGGACGTCAAAGCGGAAAATGACTGACCAGATTAATATGGAGCTTGATGATGATACTGATGATCCAGAAGTTGAGGTAGAACTTGACTCACTTGGCTCTCTTTTTATGCATTTTGTTATCAATGATCTTCCTCAGGAGGATGCAGAAGCTAGTCAAGCTGATGACTTAGAGGTAATTACCCTTTCCTCCGATTCAGACTCTATGCCAACACAAAAAACTCGCCAAGCAATCCGGAAAGTAAGCTTTTCTCATCCTCTTGCTCACTTGGATCCAACATTTATTTTGAAGACTCAACAGCATGAAGCTCGCCGGACAACCCGGCACAGTGGCCAACAGGTCACTTCAACCGGTTTACTTGACACTCCGGTTCGGAAGCGTCGGTCTGAGGTCTCTCCTACTTCTGACCATTCTTACCCCAAGGCAGGTTATTTCAGGCAACCTCTTAATCTGTCCGATTCAAATTATGAGGTGACACCTCCTTCCTCTTCTGGTGAATCGACAGCAACTCAAATCCCCCTTTGAAAACTGTGGCCGGGTGAGTTGTAAAAACCTTTCCTTTCAATGCGCCCTACATCCTTTGAATAGGATGTTAATCCTTTTTTTATTCTGTTTGCAAGGACAAAGCCAGACCCAGCAAGAAAGCTCGGGTCACCAATCCGCCAGAAGACCCTGTCGCCGAAGAAGAAGAACCAAGAGGTGAACCGGAACAGACTCGTGAACCGGGAAGCCCCCATCCTGAAACTACTTTTGATGATCTGCCCCTTGAAGGCCAACATACCGACGAACCAACAGATGCTGAGCCTGCCGCACCCAATACTGAACCGGCAGAACCAAACCGGGCTAGTACGATGAAAGACACTGAAATTCCATCATCATCCACCAAAAATCCTGAAGGCCAAGGTGATGACGTTATTATTACTGGAATAGGCCACATCTCTCCTGGACATCCCGTCATTTTAGCTCACCATAGTGCCAAAGAAGAGCAAATTGCCGGGGATAAAGGTACATGGAGCAGCGACTTATCAAACTATGCTCATCTTAACGCTGATGAGCTTCATTCCGGCTTCTTGAACCGTCTGCACTCAAACCGGGATTATGAATCCGGTCTGGTGAACTTGATGAAAGAGCGATATGAGGTAAATTCTTCTCCCTTTGTATATTGATTTATAGCTGAAACTCTATCCCAAGTAGCCCCCAAGGGTCGTTTTATGATTGTTAATCACAAACCGAGTCTTTGTAACACTTCAAGCATCCCATCCTTGCAATGGCGTGTCGCTAATAATAGATAAGACTCATCTTGAAAAAATTAGATAACTTTCTGCAGCATAGCCCCCAAAGGCCGGTTTAACTTGGCAAGTTAATCCGGTTTTTAATCCACACAGCCATTTTAGAACAGACGCACATTAGCCCCCAAGTGTCAAGGATAATGCTTGCATTGTTCTGGAGACTTGTATAGAATGTAGTATTTGAGAGCAAATAGGCATTAGCCCCCAAGTATGAAGTGTATAACTTGTTATATGCTTTATACTTAGTGCATAAATATGTTGTTTGTTGAATATACCTTCAATGTTGCAGGCTGAACTGAGAAGCAAAGATGCCCGAAATTCTGATTTGCAAGAAAATGTGAAGTCTCAACAAGCCGAAGCTGCAAAAGCCAAAGAGGAGCTGACCCAGGCCCTGGCCAAAATGGAAAAGCTGAAAGAATCCTTCAACCGAGATCGTGCTGAATGGGAAACCGAAAAGGCCGGTTTAACCAAAAGAGCTATAGACGCCGAGGCAGCCCTGAAACCAGTGGTTGAAGAACTAGCCGGTTTGAAGCGCCAAATCAATGCTATGACCTCTGCTATCTTCGATAAGTGTCTGCTTATGTATGTTGCGCCAGTCAATGAATCTTAAAACTGACCAAAATGTTGATAAAATCTTTGGCAGGCATTCGGATCACTCATCTTGGTGCAGATATGTGGATGAAGCTCAAAGCGGCATATACATTGGTTGAGCAGCTATACTCTGGGTCTCAGCGGGCCATTAGTATGGCGGCTTATAACAAACTGACTCCAACTTTGATTAAGGAGACCCTTGAGAAGCTGGGCATGTTACCAGCCCGTATTGCTGAGTTGAAGAGAGCCGCTACCAGAGCAGGAGCTTTAACCACCCTTATTCGAGCCAAGGCCTGGATTCCAGACCTTGAAGCGGAGGATATCATTAAAGGATATCCAGGCGTTAAAGAAGACGGTTCAAACTTCGACAATGATGATCTTCGGCGGCTGACCAAACAAATGCGGCCAACGGCCAGCAAGTTGGCTAAGGATACCGATTTGTCCCATTTTCAACGTTTTATGATGTAGAAGGGAAAAGACAGCCGACCGACATCCATGAAGTCGAAGAACTTGTGCCTCCGATTCTTAAGCACACTTACACCCCTGATATTAACCCTTTTGATCTTATCCATGAGGAAGCAGTGTTCCAAGCTTTAACCGAAATCGATTGGTCAACGGCTGATTTCCAGCGTCCGGGGAGGGATGAAGAAGTGCCTACATCAACTGATCCGCAACCGTCAAACCGTCGTGATGAAGAGTCCTGATCCGGTCACCGGTTTATATGGCTACTGTGAAAAACAATGGCACTGTTTGAGCTGCTTTGAAGCTTCATGTAATAGGAAAGCTAAAACTCTATTTATCTGCCATGCCATCGAGCATGTTTCGTAATGCTTTGTGACAATCCGTGCCGCCTTTCGGGATATATTTTATGCATAACCCATGATGAATTGCCTTCCTGGGTACAAAAAACTTAAAAGTGTCTAGCGGTTTACCGCTAGACATGTCATAATATCCAAGAAGGATATAGTACTTTAGATGAATAATCAAGTGTTTGTACAAAAAATACTGTACAGAACATACCTCATTGATTGACCAAACGTGTATACAACAAAGGTGTTAATACCAATCCGGGACGTTTGATAATTTCATCTTCATAATGTTGGTCTATATATTAAACCAGACCGGTATAACTACCGGAGTTTCTTTATAGCACTGGCAATTTAGTCAAACCAGACCGGGTCAATGAACACTAGTTTATAATTGATCATGTGCCAACAACTGGTAGTTGAAAAGCAAGCCGGGTTAAGGACGCTGGTTTATCAAAAAATACTTATGATTTTCAGTAAACAAAATTCAAATAGGAAAATATGCGAGGCTTTTTACGAGCTGCCAGGCTCCAAATCGAGGCTTTTCATGGGCTGCCAGGCCTCTGAGTTAAACCATTTAACAAAGCCTTTTAAGATGGGCCTCCAATTAACCAATCATCATTTTAACTGTGACAAGTTCAGGGTCTGTAAAAGATTGACTTGTCAAACGTTCGATGGGTCATACCAGGATTACCTGGATAGGAGTGGCTTACTTGATGAAGGCAGGCTAACCCGGGTTTTTAGGTGAATACACCAGGCTTCCAAGCCATGGCTTGATAGCCAATTACGAGGGTCCTTTCAAACTCTTTGTTGCTTTGCAAAAAAGAGCCCCCAAGTAACTTTGTGAGCGATGCTCAGTGTGTGCCTATGTTTGAGTCTGTACTGTGTATAGCACTCTCTTTGGCTCCACAAGTTTTTCCTTTTGTGGCTGAAATGCCTATCAAGAGGTGTAGCTGTGGTTCAAACATGACCAAGCCCCCTAGTGATTTTATTTATCTCTATGCAGCTGCTAAAGCCGGTTTAACAAAGACTTCGCTTTGTCAGTTAACTTGTAAAAGCACACACATGATATAAGAAAGAACAGATACCCCGCTTATAACGGAGGCTCCGGTTTATTATATGATATATACACTGTCATAAATATGTACAGATGAAGAGCCTATGGCTTCAAGTATAGTAAGGCCGAAGGAGAGCTATGTTCCATGGCCGCTTTGTCTCCTCTCTGATTGACGTGAGTCTTCATGCTCTCGAACATCAATGAGGTAGTAAGATCCGTTGTGCAGATTTTTGCTGACCACAAAAGGTCCTTCCCAAGGGGGGGATAACTTGTGCATATCAGTCTGATCCTGGATGAGCCGAAGCACCAAATCACCTTCTTGAAAGGTTCTAGTTTTAACCCGGCGGCTGTGATAACGTCGAAGATCTTGTTGATAAATCGCCGAACGTGCTGCTGCAAGATCACGCTCTTCATCCAACAGGTCTAGAGAATCCTGACGTGCCTTCTCATTATCAGTTTCAACATAAGCTGCCACATGGGGCGAATCGTGACGGATGTCACTAGGAAGAACTGCCTCTGCTCCATAAACCATGAAGAAAGGTGTGTAACCCGTAGACCTATTGGGTGTGGTGTTGATGCTCCATAACACAGAAGGTAGCTCCTCAACCCAACAACCTAGCGTCCGTTTTAAGGGAACCATAAGCCTTGGTTTGATACCCCGTAGAATTTCTTGATTTTCCCTTTCCGCTTGACCATTAGATTGGGGGTGAGCCACTGATGCTAGATCAAGCCGGATGTGCTCACGTTGACAGAATTCTTCCATCTCCCCTTTTGATAGATTAGTACCATTATCTGTTATAATGCTGTGTGGAAACCATTTAGTGAATTTATCAACTGCTACTAATAGGTGGGTCTTCTTGTCCTTAGAGTGCTTGAAGGGTCCAACCACATCAAGCCCCCAAGTTGCAAACGGCCACGTAATTGGAATCATCCGCAACTCTTGAGCCGGCGTGCGCACGGCGGGCAAACTTTTGACATCCATCACATCTCTTGACTAAATCCTCCACATCAGCATGCGCCGTCAACCAGTAAAAACCGTGGCGAAAGGCTTTGGCAACCAACGACTTTGAACCGGCGTGGTGACCGCAATCCCCTTCATGGATTTCTTGCAAAATCTCACGACCTTCTTGAGGAGAAACGCAACGCTGAATTGCTCCTGAAACACTGTAATGATGTAACTCCCCATTGAGTATGGTCATGGACTTGGAACGTCGGATTATCTGTCGAGCCAATGTTTCCTCGTCTGGTAATCGCCCCGGTTCATGTAATCTAGATATGGGATCGTCCAATCCAGTATGGCATGCAGAGCTGCCACCAACTGAGCCTCCGGATCAGGAATAGCCAAATCTTCTTCGGTTGGTATTTTGACTGACAGATTGTGCAACACATGAAGAAAGACATTGGGCGGAACCGATTTACGTTGGGAACCAAGACGACTTAAAGCGTCCGCCGCTTCATTCTTCCACTGGTCTATATGGTCCACCTGATAACCTTTAAAGTGACCAGCCACTGCGTCCACCTCTCGCCGATATGCAGCCATGAGTGGGTCCTTAGAATCCCAAGTGCCAGACACCTGCTGAGCCACTAGATCTGAATCGCCGAAGCACTTAACCCGGCTCAAATTCATCTCTTTAGCCATCCGAAGACCGTGGAGTAAAGCCTCATATTCAGCTGCATTGTTAGTACAAGGGAACATTAAACGGAGGACATAACAAAACTTGTCACCTCGTGGGGAAGTTAATACGACTCCAGCCCCCGAGCCCTCCAACTGTCTGGACCCATCAAAATGAATAGTCCAATATGTATTATCTGGTTTCTCTTCAGGTGCCTGTAACTCCGTCCAATCGTTGATGAAATCCACGAGTGCTTGGGACTTGATCGCCGTGCGGGGTATATATTTGAGCCCATGAGGTCCAAGCTCAATGGCCCACTTGGCAACCCAGACAGTTGCCTCTCTGTTTTGAATGATGTCGCCCAGAGGAGCTGAACTGACCACTGTGATGGGATGGCCCTGAAAATAGTGTTTAAGCTTCCGGCTTGCCATAAACACCCCATACACCAGTTTCTGCCAATGTGGATACCTCTATTTTGACTCAATGAGCACCTCACTGATATAATAAACTGGCTGTTGAACTGGATACTCCTTGCCATGCTCCTTGCGCTCTACCACAATGGCTAGGCTAACAGCCCGGGCATTAGCAGCCACATATAATAATAATGGCTCTTTATCGATCGGCGCTGCAAGCACGGGCGGTTCAACTAACTGCCTCTTCAGATCCTCGAACGCCTTATCAGCTGCCTCACTCCAGACAAAGTTATCTGTTTTCTTGAGCATCTCATATAAGGGGATGGCCTTCTCTCCAAGGCGGCTGATAAACCGGCTCAAGGCTGTAATCCGGCCGGCCAGACGTTGAACATCGTTAATACACGCCGGTTTAGCCAAGGATGTAATTGCTGCAATCTTTTCCGGATTAGCCTCAATGCCTCTGTTTGAAACCAGAAAGCCTAAGAGCTTGCCTGCCGGGACACCGAAAACACACTTCTCCGGATTGAGCATCATCTTGTAAACCCGGAGATTGTCAAAGGTTTCCCGTAGATCATCTATCAATGTCCCCTCCTTTCTGGATTTGAGCACAATATCATCCACATACGCATGAATATTGCGCCCAATTTGTTTATGAAGGAAATTCTGAACACATCGCTGGTAAGTCGCCTGGGCACTCTTGAGTCCAAAGGGCATGGAAACATAGCAGAAGGCTCCAAAGGGAGTTATAAAGGCCGTCTTCTCCTAGTCCTTAACCGCCATTTTGATCTGATGATAACTAGAGTAAGCATCCAGAAAACACAAATGGTCACAACCCGCCGTAGCATCAATTATCTGATCAATGCGAGGGAGAGCAAAGGGGTCTACGGGGAAAGCCTTGTTTAAATCTGTGTAGTCTACACACATGCGCCAAGTGCCGTTTTTCTTAAGAACCAGCACCGGATTGGCTAACCACTCTAGATGGAACACTTCGACAATAAACCCAGCAGCCAACAGACGGGCTACCTCTTCACCTATAGCCTTGCGTCTCTCTTCGTTGAAACGGCGAAGGAACTGCCGGACCGGTTTGAACTTAGGATCAATGTTGAGTGTGTGCTCAGCGAGTTCCCTCGGTACACCTGGCATGTCAGAAGGTTTCCATGCGAAGATGTCCCAATTCTCACGGATGAACTCGATGAGCGCGCTTTCCTATTTGGGATCTAGGTTAGCGCTGATGCTGAACCGTTTGGATGAATCGCCAGGAACAAAGTCAACCATCTTAGTGTCTGTAGCCGATTTGAACTTCAACGCTGGATCATGCTCCATAGTTGGCTTTTTTAAAGAGGTCATGTCTGCCGGATCAACTTGCTCCTTATAGAATTTTAACTCCTCCGTGGCACAAACTGACTCAGCATAATCCGCATCGCCTTCTTCACACTCCAAAGCAATCTTTCTACTTCCATGTACTGTGATAGTCCCTTTATGACCTGGCATTTTAAGCTGTAGATAAACATAACATGGCCTTGCCATAAACTTAGCATAAACCGGCCGCCCAAACAAGGCGTGGTACGGACTTTTGATCTTTACCACCTCAAATGTCAATGTTTCTGACCTTGAATCGTAGTCATCTCCAAAAGCTACCTCCAAAGCTATCTTGCCAACAGGATATGCAGACTTACCAGGCACCACACCATGAAAGACCGTATTTGATGGTTTAAGATCCTTATCTGTCAACCCCATACGGCGGAATGTATCATAATACAAAATATTAATACTACTTCCCCCATCCATGAGCACTTTAGTGAACTTGTATCCCCCAACTTGAGGGGCTACCACCAGGGCCAAGTGACCTGGCTTATCAACCGGGGGGGTGATAATCTCTACTCCACAAGATAGGTTGCTCAGACCAGCGTAAATACTGAGGTACTGCCGGTTCAACAGAATTTACTGCCCTTTTGTGAAGCTTCTCATCACGTTTGCACAAACTAGTAGTGAAGACATGATATTGCCCGCTGTTCAGCTACTTGGGATTTCTCTGATAACCCGACTGCTACTGCTGCTGCTGACTCCCCTGATGGTTGTAACCTCCCTGGTTGCCTTGGTGCCCTTGATTGATGTGTCCAGTTTGGTTGCCTAGAAACCCTGAACCGGAACCACCACCTCTGTAACCCGGCCCGTGGAAACCTCCTCCTGAACCGCCGGCCGGGCCGTTGTCATATTGGAACATATTGGAATTCTTGAAATCCCGCATGATATAACAGTCTTTCCAAAGATGTGATGCCGGCTTCTCCTTCGATCCATGCTTTGGACATGGCTGATTTAACAAGCGCTCCAAATTGTTGCCTGAACCTCCACCCCTCTGGGGCTGCTTGCCTTTACGACGCTGGCCATTCTCCTGCGCGTTGGTATTTGCAACAAAGTCCAAGCTACTGTCGGCCTTGCGCTTACCACCGTTTCCATGACCTGCCGGATTATGTTGTTGACCTTTGGCATTGCCGTTCTTCTTACCTTTCTCCGGTTTGTCCTCATCTGAATCCGGATCCTTGGTATTATCTGAATCGGCATATTTAACCAAAGTGGCCATGAGTGTTGACATGTCATTGCAGTGACGTTTGAGCCTTCCCAACTTCTGTTTTAACGGTTTGAAACGGCAATTGCCCTCTAATGTTAACACTGCAGTGTCTGCATTGATACGATCTGATGAATGCAAAATCGCCGAGACCCGTTTGACCCAATGGGTCGTGGACTCCCCTTCCTCTTGGACACAAGCGGCCAGATCTACGATTGACATTGGCTGCTTACACGTATCCTTGAAGTTCTGGATAAACCGGTGCTTCAATTCGGCCCATGATCCAACAGAGTTTCTCGGCAAGCTATTCAACCAAGTGCGAGCTGTTCCTTCCAACATCATGGTGAAATATTTAGCACACACTGCCTCATCCACATCTAACATCTCCATTGCCATCTCATAGCTCTCCACCCACGCCTCTGGTTGCAAATCGGCAGTGTAATTTGGTACCTTATGAGGTCCCTTGAAATCCTTGGGCAGTCTCACATTACGCAAAGCGGGAGTTAAACACGGCACCCTAAGGAACTGAACATCACCCCTGGCTCCACGGAGGCCGTGGGGTGAACCGGAGTATGCTGTCGTGCTCCATGTCGAGCCGTCAACTCGGCCTCCCGACGTGCGCGGCCATGGTCCACAACATCTTGCGCATTAGCGCCTCCCCCAGTCGGGTTGTTCCCTCATGGTGAATTTCGGCGACGTGCGCTACTGGACACGGCCGGTTCATCCTCCACGTGTCTGCTATAACTCCAGCTTGGATGGGGAGTGGAATGGATCCTCTCACGACTGTGTGAATACGCTGCTGTTGATTTAGTGTTGTTTGAAGGAGATCCCTGGCCCGACGTGCTTCCACTGCAACTGGTGACTCACTGTCGGTTGGGAGGGTCGCCAGGCGTGAAGCGGCAGCCACAATGTTGTCCAACGGGTTGGAATAATGCCCGGGCGGCATCGATGGCACAACGTTGTTCTGGCGAGGCGGGTTCGTCGTGCGTGGCTGAACCGGCGCTCCTGTTCCCGGCGCCCCCGCTCGGTTTAGCGTGGGTTGTTTACCAGCTCCTACACCTGGTGTGTTGAAAAGATTCTGCGGCTCATAAATCGACGGGAGACGTGATCGATACCTTCTTCTCAGGACTTCCTCTAAAGCATTCTGATCCAGTCTAATCCGGTAGGCCTGTGCTTCCAATTCAGCCCGCTCTGTAGCCATCCTACCATTCTCTGTTGCCATGTCCGCTTTAGCCTGGGCTATCTGATCTTTCACCTTTGCAATCTCCGCATTGTGCTGATCCCTGGCTGCTGCATCCACCTCAGCGGACATGAACACCGCCAAAGCGTCGAACAAATCAGACAAGACTTGGGCCAGAGGCGGCGCCGAGCTTCCTGCCCCTGCTGGTGTGGCCGTCGTTGAACCGAAGAGCATTGCTGCTGCGGTAGATGAATGAGGCGCCGATTGTGTGCCGGCCATGAAGATGGTGGCCCGGTTTGGTAGACCGTGGGAATCCGGAATACTGTTGCCCTCGGATCCTCCCTCAATACGGCCGTTGTCGGTGTCAAAACCGGCGGATCTCGGGTAGGGGGTCCCGAACTGTGCGTCTAGGCCGGATGTTAACATGAGGCAAGGGACACGAAGTTTTACCCAGGTTCGGGCCCTCTCGATGGAGGTAAAACCCTACGTCCTGCTTGATTAATATTGATGATATGGGTAGTACAAGAGTAGATCTACCACGAGATCGAGGAGGCTAAACCCTAGAAGCTAGCCTATGGTATGATTGTTGATGTGTATGTTGTCCTACGGACTAAAACCCTCCGGTTTATATAGACACCGGGTAGGGTTAGGGTTACACAGAGTCGGTTACAATGGTAGGAGATCTGTATATCCGTATCGCCAAGCTTGCCTTCCACGCCAAGGAAAGTCCCTTCCGGACGCGGGACGGAGTCTTCAATCTTGTATCTTCATAGTCCAGGAGTCCGGCTGAAGGTATAGTCCGACTATCCGAACACCCCCTAATCCAGGACTCCCTCAGTAGCCCCCAAACCAGGCTTCAATGACGATGAGTCTGGCGCGCAGATTGTCTTCAGCATTGCAAGGCGGGTTCTCCTCCAAATTCCGTGCACCTGTTTGAATAAAGTCCGGTTTCTTGTAGATGTTGCGCTCCTTGGCTTCTACGCCCAATAATGGCCGCTTCCCACGTGTCAAACGAATACGAAAAGTCTGAGTGTTTTTACATTCACACCCCTAGCCGCGTAAATGAGCTGCCCTATTTAAGGGGACGAGGATTTAGATCCAATCCACACCTTCTCCCCTCCACGAGTGTTCATCAGAGCGCATCCGACAAAGGTCCATTCTACCATGGCCAACCATCGCAACTCCTCCCCTCGCCCTTCCAGCCCTAAGCCTGGATATTGCGAGAGATGTTCCACCCCGCATAGCGAGCTAGTGACGCTCCAGACCAAGGGATTTCTCCCCCCGGCCTATATGGTCCCGGTTCGAGCCGGTCTTGCCGTCTACAATGGCGGAGAGCAAGCAGAGAATGCCCCTAATCCCTCCAAAGGAGAGCGGGTGTGCCTTGTCCCTTACTTAATAAGGGGGCTCAGATTTCCAATCCACCCATTTCTTTGGGGGCTGCTGGAGTTCTACGGCCTCCAGCTACATCATCTCACGCCTGCCTCGGTATTGCATATCGCGGGCTTTGTAGCCCTCTGCGAGCTGTTCTTGGGTGTTGAAGCTCATTTCGGACTGTGGAAGGAGCTATTTTGCCTCGTGCCCCGTTCCAAGAAGGGGTCAATGTATCAAGTGGGTGGAGCCGAAGTGTGGCGCATCGCCGGGACCGGATATCTGTCCGGAACCCCAAAGAAGGCGTCCGAAGACTGGCCCTCGGAATGTTTCTATATAGAAGACGTCCCGCTGCCGGATCCTATCCGGATTGGCCTCCCTGAATTCAACAGTGCTCCCTTAAAGAAGCGCCTAAGATGGCGCCCACGGAGCCCTCAGAGGGAAAGTGACAGGGACATCATTTACCTAATGGGCCGAATAAGATTGTTAGCCCATTCCGGACTAACCATGATCGGGGTTATGGCCGAATGCATTATGTGGGGGTGCAGCCGCTTCAGTATAGAAGCCACCCCATGTGGGACTTCAACGGGGAGGACGACGCCACCCGCTACGGTCGTAAGGGGCCGGATTCAGCTGCCGCTCTACTAAAGATCTTGTCCACTTTGTATAAGGGAGAAGAGGAGGAATTTCTCCGCGTCAACCCTCAGGGTGGATTCTCCATGCACAATCCCCCGAGCTGGGTAAGCGGCCGTATTTACTTGTCCATCCGTTTTGTATTCCCATTGTTAAATATTCAGTCTGACGACTTTAACGTAGGAACTGCGCCGGGCTATTAAGGAAATAAGCAGCCCTCCTCCACAACCCGAGGACCCAGGACGGTCCCTCGACCCGGCCTCTCAAGAGGATCCGGACATATCTGTGGAGCTGATTGATGGAGTGTTCCATCAATTGAGCAAGGACAACGCCTTGGTGACCATTACGGCCGATTACCCAGGGCTAATCCTGATTCCCCAGGTACCTGAGATCGAAGTCCCAGTACCCCGAATAGGTGTCCGCCCACTCGTGTTCAGTTTCCTGATTGCAACCGAACTTTGCAGGGGAGGTTTTTAAGGCGGAAGGCCGAACCTGCGGTGACAAGCCAACGGGGGGCCGTAGGGCCCCGTGGGCCGAAAAGAAGTGCATTCTGGATCGAGGCGTCAGCGCAAAGGTATGGCGCGCCCCCTTATCCCAGGTGTTATACCTTCGAGGAACATTGACACTCGTGCTTTCTTCAGGACAAAGAGACCTCGCCGGACTATACCCGGAGAGGCTGCCAATCGCGCCTCCACCAGCCAGGCTCCAAAGCCTGGTCCGGAGGCGGAGGCGAACTCAAGGCGCGTGCCAGACGCTCCTCCGACGGAGGATGTGGACAGGTTGTCTGCCACCAACTCTGAGGTGGAGAGTGCCATGAACCACAGGCGTCGCCGGACAATTCTTCGCAACGCTTGTTTCTCCCAAGGGGCATTAGATGCCTTCAACTCGGGAGATGCGCACCTCCGTGCCGCTCAAACAATTCTTCGCAACGCTTGTTTCTCCCAAGGGGCATTAGATGCCTTCAACTCGGGAGATGCACACCTCCGTGCCGCTCAAAATGGTCTAGCCAGAGCCACGGAGCAATATGTAAAAGACATACGGGTAAGAAAATTTTGGTAATTATATATATAGCAGTAGCCCCCGAGACTTGAAACAGTTAGAATAACTAATTTAAGGATCATTTGATATGCAGGTTCTTACAAAAAAGAATTCCCTACTGTCCAAGGAGCTGGAAGAGTGCAAAGCCCAACTGGAGGCCGCACTAGCCGCGGCAGGGGAGCCTAAGGAGACCCCCTCTGGTAATATACACTTCGAAAGATAAGTATTTTGCGAAGCACGACTTTGGTGTGAATCTGACAAATGAAATTGCAGATGGCGCCGGATTGAATCCGGAAAGGCAACACCTCCTACGTCAGCTAAAGGCTGGTGAGAGGGTGCTGCTAAAGGTGATGGGGGAGAAGAACAATCTCCAAGATGCCAACACCAAGCTGGGCGTCGAGCTAAAAGATGTTCGTGCCCAGCTGTCAGACTCCGTGAAGGAGAATCAGTGGCTTCGGCGCGGCATATTTAGTAAGTGCTTGAACGAACCTTTTGAAAGAAAGTTCGGCAGGGAAGTCGACTAACAGAGCAATGTCTGTAGGTGTGCTAACAGGTCGTCCTGCAGAGGAGATGCCCGGTTCTACGGGTGACCTTCTTCCCGAGCTCTCGCAACTGCTCGATCGAGTTCGCCAGGCGATGCGAGGCGTCGCCCAGGCCCTATGGCCATCCGTCTCCATGCCCGAAGGTCTTGGAGAGCTTGCGGAGAAGCTAAAGGGAGCACGGCAGCGCTTCCGATTGGGGAAGATATCAGCCTGCCGTTAAGGCGCTAGGGAGGCCTGGGCCATGGTGAAGACATGGTATGCAAAGGCTGACCCCAACCACATGGCCGAGGTCGGTCCTGTAGGGCCCGATGGGAAGGAGATCCCTGTAAGCTTAGTATACGGCCAAGTAGAGTTGGCCGCAAAGTATTCCCAGCAGGACTGTAAATTAGACAGCCTGTTAGATGGTATTGAAGAGGAATACAACCAGTCAAAATGACTATGTAATTTAATTGACATTTATAATGCCTTCTAGCCGGATTGTAGATCATTTGTCATGGCCGACCTTTTCGCTTCAGCCTCGGGACCTGACGGTCCGGAGTGTGTCCGAATTCCCATGCGGTTATATAGGAACCGGGGAATGCATGGAGACCAGGCATAGGGGTCATTAGGGCGTGAACAGACAAGTGCCCGACTAGGTATGTTATATTACAATTACATGGTTAGTAAGAAACATCTTCCAGGGAGAATAGTTTCGTTAGGGGTTCCTTTCCCTGGGAGGCATGCCCTAAGGTGCATGTCCATGCTGCGAAAAGAAACGCAGGAAAAACATCTGGGGGCGTATAGATAAAAATAAAAAAGATCATCTTTAGTTCACCGACCGAATATTCCCTTAAGAACGCTAGCTTTCGGCTTCACCCAGTCTGAGGTACACGTCCGGCTGACCCGGCAGTAAGAATCACAGAGGTGCTCCCTTTACCACCTAGCCGAACAATCGGGAACATAGGGGTAAGCACAGGAGCCAGGCAACCCAGCTTGGCCAAAACTTAAGTCATATCGATGCATATAATGGTGAATAAAAGGTACATGCGGAAGTGTGACACATGTGTTGGGCATGAAGCCCGCATGAATAAGCTTCTGTTTAAAGAAGCCCCCAGGTTTAATGAGCGCGGATAGCGCGTCACTTTATGAGCCTTTAGAGGCTATAAGAGAGAGAGAGAGAGAGAGAGAGAGAGAGAGAAGAGAAGAGAAATGTAAGACAGAAAATATAAAAAATGGACAGAGGAAGGAGATGAACACAGAGTCCGGCGCTAGGCATAGAATCTTCGGAGATGGGCTGCGTTCCATGGGTTTGGCTCGAGTCGGTTATCCGATGCATCCCGCAGGCGGTATGCTCCACCAGTCAGGACTTGGTCAATTATGAAGGGACCTTCCCACTTGGGCTTGAGTTTGTCCTTTTTCTTGTCCGGTAGTCATAGAACTAATTCGCCAACGTTGTAATTTTTGGCCTGTACTTCTCTGCTTTGGTATCTTTGAGCCTGCTGTTGATAGAATGCGGAACGGGCTTTTGCCACGTCACGCTCCTCCTCCAATGCGTCCAAGCTGTCCTGCCGATCGAGCTCGGCTTCTCTTTCTTCGTACATGCGCACTCGAGGTGAGTCATGAATTACATTGCAAGGCAAAACTGCCTCTGCGCCGTACACCATAAAGAATGGTGTGTATCCGGTGGTGCGATTCGGCGTGGTCCGCAGCCCCCAGAGTACGGAGTCAAGCTCCTCTACCCAGTGCGTTTTAGATTCCTTGAGGGACCGCACTAATCTGGGTTTGATGCCGCTCATGATAAGACCATTTGCACGTTCGACCTGGCCGTTAGTTTGTGGGTGATAGACGGAAGCATAATCGAGCTTGATGCCCATGTTTTTGCACCAGAGTTTTACCTCGTCGGCCGTGAAGTTCGTGCTGTTATCAGTGATGATGCTATGGGGGACGCCGTAATGGTGTACAACCCCGGATATAAAGTCTATCACCGGTCCGGATTCGGCCGTCTTAACAGGCTTGGCTTCTATCCATTTGGTGAACTTATCCACCATGACCAATAAGTATTTTTGCTTGTGGGTTCCGCCTTTAAGGGGTCCAACCATGTCAAGCCCCCAGACCGCGAAGGGCCAAGTAATGGGGATGGTTTGGAGGGCGGTGGGTGGCATATGGCTTTGGTTTGCAAAGAGATGGCAACAGGTGCATCGTTGGACTAAGTCCTAAGCGTCTTCCTGGGCCGTCGGCCAATAAAAGCCTATACGGAAGGCCTTGCTTACAAGGGACCGGGCTGCAGCCTGATGACCGCCGAGTCCGGCATGAATTTCAGCCAGGAGATTCCGCCCCTCCTCTTCGGAGATGCACCTTTGAAGGACTCCGGTAGTGCTTTTCTTATAAGGCTCTCCCTCGTGGACTCTGTAGGCTTTGGATCGCCGCACTATGCAGCGTGCCTCATTTTGGTCCTCGGGGAGTTCCTGCCTAGTAAGGTAGGTGAGGAATGGTTCTGTCCACGGGGCGATGACGGCCATTATTACGTGGGCTGAAGGTGTTATTTCATTGGCCGAGCCTCCAATTGTGTCAGAATGTTCGGTGTCGGGCAGTGAGGTTGGGTCCGGGCTGTTATTGTTTGGCTCCCCTTCCCATGCTACGGATGGCTTGAACAGCCTTTCCAAGAAGATGTTGGGGGGACTACATCGCGTTTTGTGCCGATGCGTGCCAGGACATCTGCCGCCTGATTATTTTCCCGGGCTATATGGTGAAATTCAAGCCCCTCGAACTGAGCTGACATTTTTAGGACGGCGTTGCGGCAAGTTGCCGTTTTTGGATCCTTGGCATCAAAGTCTCCATTTATTTGGGATATTGCGAGGTTCGAGTCCCTGCGCACCTCTAGGCGTTGGATGCCCATGGATACTGCCATCCGGAGACCATGTAAAAGGGCCTCATATTTGGCTGCATTGTTGGAGTCCATGTACATAATTTGTAGTACGTATTGAACTGTGTCTCCTGTGGGGGACGTCAAAACGACGCCAGCCCCCAGTCCGGCCAACATCTTGGAGCCGTCGAAATGCATGATCCAATTTGAATATGTGCCGTACTCTTTAGGGAGTTCGGCCTCCGTCCATTCTGCGACGAAGTCGGCCAAGACTTGTGACTTGATGGCTCGTCGTGGCTTATAAGTTATGTCGAACGGGAGGAGCTCGATGGCCCATTTCGCAATCCGGCCTGTTGCGTCACGGTTGTTTATAATATCGTTAAGTGGTACTTCCGAGGCTACTGTTATTGAACACTCTTGAAAGTAGTGTCGTAGCTTCCGGGATGCCATGAATACCGCGTACGCAATCTTTTGATAATGCGGGTACCGTGATTTGCAGGGAGTGAGGACAATGGACACATAATAGACCGGCTTTTGAAGGGGGCATTTATGTCCGTCCGCTTCTTGTTCGACGACGAGCACTGCGCTTACAACCTGATGTGTTGCTGCAATGTATAATAGCATTGGTTCGCCAATGTTTGGCGCAGCCAGGACTGGGTTTGTTGCCAGTATGGCTTTTATTTCGTCGAGTCCGGCCGTGGCTGCATCCGTCCATTTGAAGTGTTCGGTGCGCCGAAGGAGGCGGTAAAGGGGTAGGGCCTTTTCTCCCAAGCGGGAGATAAAGCAGCTTAGAGCCGCCACGCATCCGATTAACTTTTGTATTTGTTTGAGGTCCTTTGGGATATCCAGTTGCGACAGAGCTCGGATCTTGGCTGGATTTGCTTCAATTCCTCTACCAGATACAATGAAGCCCAAGAGCTTTCCGGCTGGAACACCGAACACGCATTTTTCCGGGTTGAGCTTGATGTCGTATGTTCGGAGGTTATCAAATGTGAGCCTCAAGTCGTCTACTAGAGATTCAACATGTCTTGTTTTGACGACCACATCATCTACATATGCCTCCACTGTTTTGCCGATCTGGCTTGCCAGACATGTCTGAATCATGCGCTGATATGTTGCGCCGGCGTTTTTGAGCCTGAAGGGCATCGTGTTGAAGCAGAATGGCCCATATGGTGTGATAAATGCCGTTGCGGCTTGGTCTGGTTCTGCCATCTTGATTTGATGGTAGCCAGAATATGCGTCGAGGAAACACAACGAATCGTGTCCTGTAGTAGCGTCGATAATTTGGTCGATGCGGGGGAGGGGGGAAGGGATCCTTTGGGCAAGCCTTGTTAAGGTCTTTAAAATCAACACACAGGCGCCAGGATTTGTCCTTCTTTGGTACCATCACCAGGTTTGCTAGCCAGTCCGGATGTTTTATATCTCTGATGAATCTGGCCTCCAATAGCTTTGCTAGCTCCTCTCCCATGGCCTGTCTCTTAGGTTCGGAAAAATGCCGAAGAGCCTGTTTGACAGGTTTGAATCCTGTTTGGATATATAAGCTGTGCTCGGCCAGCCTGCGTGGGATTCCTGGCATGTCTGAAGGATGCCAGGCGAAAATGTCCCAGTTCTTTCGTAGGAACTCTCGCAATGCGGCATCGACATCAGGGTTTAACTGTGCCCCGATGGAAGCTGTTTTATTGGGATCCATTGGATGGACTTGGACTTTGACTATTTCGTCCGCCGGTTTAAAGGAGGTGGGCTTGGATCTTTTGTCGAGTACCACATCATCCCTATTCACCGTAGAGCGCAGCGTAGTCAGCTCCTCAGCCGCTAGGGCTTCGGATAGTGCCTTGAGGGCCAGTGCGGCTGTCTTGTTTTCGGCACGGAGTGCTATGTCCGGATCACTAGCGAGAGTGATGATCCCATTAGGCCCGGGCATCTTGAGCTTCATGTACCCGTAATGGGGTATTGCTTGGAAGATTGTAAACGCTTCCCGCCCTAGCAGAGCGTGATAACCGCTACTGAACGGAGCCACCTGGAACGT
Source organism: Triticum urartu (assembly GCF_003073215.2). Lineage (NCBI taxonomy): Eukaryota > Viridiplantae > Streptophyta > Magnoliopsida > Poales > Poaceae > Triticum > Triticum urartu. The sequence continues at coordinate 52,041,875 of NC_053026.1, read as the reverse complement.
GACCTCTTCGGACCTGTAATTATCCGGCGTGCCGAACACCACATCTAGTGTGATTTTTCCTGTACAGCGCGCTTCCCGACTAGGGATTATTCCTCTAAAGGTTGTGCTGCTTCGCTCAATGCGGTTCCAGTCTATCTCCATTTTTTGAAGAGTGTCCTCGTAAATGAGGTTCAATCCGCTGCCGCCGTCTATGAGTACCTTGGTAAGACGAAAGCCGTCCACCATTGGACTGAGGACCAATGCGGCTGGTGCTCGGGCTTTTCGGAATTTAGGTTCATCACTGGCGTTAAAGGTAATAGCCGTGTCACTCCATGGGTTTATTGTTGCTACTTGGTAGACTTCGGCAAGGCTGCGGAGTGTCCTTTTTCGCATATTATTTGATGTGAAAGTCTCGAAGACTGTTAATACCATATTGGTGTCTCTGGGGTGGCTTTCTGTGGCCTCCGGAATTAGGATATTTTCGCCAATTTTGGCCACCTGTCGGAGTATCCAACATGCTCTGAGGCTGTGAGTTGGTGTGGCGTCCTCTGTACTGTGAATTTTACAGGGTCCATTAAGCCACCCTTCCAGTACGGTTCCATGCCCTGTAGAGGGTTTTTGCTTTTTAGTGCTTGACCCGGGTGACTGGTGATGATGCACCCTTTTATTTCGGACTGGGTTTGTATTCAGGCCGGATTGTCCCAAAATTTTATTTCGGTTTTCCAGGCGCTTTTCCATCGCACAGTACTTTCGTACAATGGACGCCAAGTCAGCGAAGCGTGCAATATCACGGCGACTTGTGGCATTGAGTATTCCCTTGTCCATGCAATTATTGCAGAAGATTGAGATTGCGTCTTCCTCGCGGCAGTCCCTTAGCCTGTTCTTAACCAGGAGGAATCTGGCCCAGTAATGATGTACTGTTTCATCGGGTTCTTGCCTGATTTTGGATAGATCGCTTATGTTGGGGTGGGTGGGTGGAATTAAATTCGAAGCCTCACCCCATCTAAGGCTCAGAGGTCGAGGAATTTCTGAACTCGGCAATTTGGATTCCTAGATGTTGTCTAAAGAATCCAGCCCGTCGCCTGACTCTAAGTTCAGGTCTTGAGTGATATCCTCCCCTCCGCGGGTATCCGGCTTGGAGGGATCGGGGATCCGGACGTAGTGAGTCCTTAAGATAGATGAAGGGTCGCCGCACTATCCCTCTACCACGGCAACGTGATGGGTGACTTGGGGAGAGTTAATCTCTCTCAGATCGGTTTTAGGCCCAATCTGGTCGTAATCCGTAGCGACTCCCAGGGCGGCGAAGCGATCCAAGAGCTCGTTTATGGAGGAAAGCTCTATTGGATCTAACTGCTCGGCGAGTTCCGAGTTGACATAAAGATTGTTTTCGATGGCTCGAGAGGTCATCATCGGCGCAGAAGCCGAACAGGCGGTCATAAGAAAGCCACCTAACCGGAGGGTTTGGCCGACAGCCAAAGCTCCCTTAGCAACGGTGCCGTCTTTAAAGACGGGGCGAGGCATCCTTCCTTGATGGCGACGACATAGAGGAACTCTCAATGAAAGCACCAATGTCGGTGTCAAAACCGGCGGATCTCAGGTAGGGGGTCCCGAACTGTGCGTCTAGGCCAAATGGTAACAGGAGGCAAGGGACAGGAAGTTTTACCCAGGTTCAGGCCCTCTCGATGGAGGTAAAACCCTACGTCTTGCTTGATTAATATTGATGATATGGGTAGTACAAGAGTAGATCTACCACGAGACCGAGGAGGCTAAACCCTAGAAGCTAGCCTATGGTATGATTGTTGATGTGTATGTTGTCCTACGGACTAAAACCCTCTGGTTTATATAGACACCGGGTAGGGTTAGGGTTACACAGTGTTAGTTACAATGGTAGGAGATCTATATATCCGTATCGCCAAGCTTGCCTTCCACGCCAAGGAAAGTACCTTTCGGACGCGGGACGGAGTCTTCAATATTGTATCTGCATAGTCCAGGAGTCCGGCTGAAGGTATAGTCCGGCTATCCGAACACCCCCTAATCCAGGACTCCCTCAACCGTCGTGCAACTGGTAAAGTGATTCGGTCTCTCCAGAAGACTTGTTATCAGAACAGACTACGGTTTCTCCATCGGACACCGGTCCATCCTCGTACCTCGATCCATGTATGAAACCTACGAAAACATGCCTTGCCTCGGGCTGAACCGGCGAAGAACTTGCACGCCGAGCCGTTTCGATGATGTCGGTGTAGATGTCCGGCTCAGGGGCCGGTTCGCCGATCTTGCCGATGAAGACGTGAATCCCACCAAAGGGGACCCGATACCCGTATTCGATTGAATCGGCCTCGGGACCCCATCCCGCGTTGTCGATGTAGAGCTTGCCGCGACGACTCTTTGTCATCCGGCCCACAGTGTATCCCTTAAGTCCATCGAAGCTGCCCTTCAAGAACTCAAAACCACCATGCGATAGCCCCACAGTGGGCGCCAACTGTCGTGGGTTTGTCACGGCAGGTGTCCTCATGAAAGGACTTAGTCGTGGAGCCATCGCTACGGGTTAGCTTAAGGGGTTAAACCGGACAAGGGACACGGGGAATTTTATACTAGTTCGGCCCCTTCGAGGAAGGTAAAAGCCTACGTCTAGTTGTGATTGGTATTGCTAGGGTTTCGAAGGCCAGGGAGCGAATCCGCTTTGTCTGGCTCTCGAGTTGTTTTTGTCTGTCTCTAAACCGAGGCCGGGTCGTCCCTTTATATACATAGGTTGACACCCGCCGGACTACAAAGCCCCGAAGACGAATCATAAACGTGTCCGGTTCGGTCTCTACTCTCCCTATCTTATCATACAAGTTATTTGACTAGGTCGGTTTACATTTACAGGCTATAACCCGCCTTTGGGCCTTGGACCTTCCTTAAAGCGCCATTATCCTCACATCTTCATGGGCTTCTAATCTTCAAAGAGTCAATCTGGCTACATAAGGCTGGTTTACCTCCAGTAGTAATATCCCCAACACTATCCTTTTGTCTATATCTTGATCTAGTAGAATAAAGTTTTACTATGATCTAGCCTTCAGTTTTGCTTTATGTTCCCTCTATGTAATCGAGTCCGTGAGTTATATATAATAAAGAGTAGTTTTGAGTTAAGGGCTTTGCTTTCTGGCTATGATCTTGAGGGAATTAAATAAAAGAAAGAATAAAAAGATCATATATTGATCTTAAGGAGAGTAATGACTTCACATATAAAGAGTATGATGAATAAAAGTTATTGAGATTTGACAAACATAGTTTTGGTCATTGTTGCAATTAATAGGAAGTAATTGAAGGAAATATGCCCTAGAGGCAATAATAAAGTTGTTATTTATATTTCCTTATATCATGATATATGTTTATTATTCATGCTAGAATTGTATTAACCGGAAACTTAGTACATGTGTGAATACATAGACAAACAGAGTGTCCCTAGTATGCCTCTACTTGACTAGCTCGTTAATCAAAGATGGTTAAGTTTCCTAGCGATGGACATGTGTTGTCATTTGATGAATGGGATCACATCATTAGAGAATTATGTGATGGACAAGACCCATCCGTTAGCTTAGCATAATGATCGTTCAGTTTTATTGCTACTGCTTTCTTCATGACTTATACATGTTCCTCTGACTATGAGATTATGAAACTCCCGAATAGGAGGAACACCTTGTGTGATATCAAATGTCACAACGTAACTGGGTGATTATAAAGATGCTCTACAGGTGTCTCCGATGGTGTTTGTTGAGTTGGCATAGATCGAGATTAGGATTTGTCACTCTGAGTATCGAAGAGGTATCTCTGGGCCCTCTCGATAATGCACATCACTATAAGCCTTGCAAGCAATGTGGCTAATGAGTTAGTTACGGGATAATGCATTACGGAACGAGTAAAGGGACTTGCCGGTAATGATATTGAACTAGGTTTGGAGATACCGACGATCGAATCTCGGGCAAGTAACATACCGATGACAACGGGAACAACGTATATCGTTATGCGGTTTGACCGATAAAGATCTTCATAGAATATGTGGGAGCCAATATGAACATCCAGGTTCCGCTATTGGTTATTGACCGGAGACGTGTCTAGGTCATGTCTACATAGTTCTCGAACCTGTATGGTCCGCACGCTTAACGTTCGGTGACGATCGGTATTATAAGTTTATGTTTTTTGATGTACCGAAGATAGTTCGGAGTCCCGGATGTGATCACGGACATGACGAGGAGTCTCAAAATGGTCGAGACATAAATATTAATATATTGGATGACTATATTCAGACACCGAATGAGTTTCGGGAGTCACCGGATAATTATTGGAGTGTCGGGGGGTTATCGGAACCCCTGGGGGATCTAATGGGCCAACATGGGCCTTGTGAGATAGAGATAGGAGGGGACCTTAGGGCTGGCCGCGACCCCCCTTGAGGAGTCCGAATTGGACAAGGAGGGGGGCGGCACCCCCTCTTTCCCTCCCTCTCTCCCTCTCCTTCCTCCTCCTAGTTGGACTAGGAAAGGGGGAGTCCTACTCCTACTAGGAGGAGGACTCCTCCCCTCCTTGGCGCGCCCCAAGAGCCGGCTGGCCTCCCCCTTGCTCCTTTATATACGGGGGCAGGGGGCACTCTAGAACACACAAGTTGATCATTGATCCCTTAGCCGTGTCCGGTGCCCCCCTCCACCATAATCCACCTCGGTCATATCGTCGTAGTGCTTAGGCGAAGCCCTGCGATGGTAGCTTCATCATCACTGTCATCACGCCGTCATGCTGACAAGGCTCTCCCTCGACACTCAGCTGGATCAAGAGTTCGTGGGACGTCACCAAGCCGAACGTGTGCAGATCGCGGAGGTGCCGTACTTTCGGTACTAGGATCAGTCGGATCATGAAGACGTACGACTACATCAACCGCGTTGTCATAACACTTCCGCTTACAATCTATGAGGGTACGTGGACAACACTCTTCCCCTCTCATTGCTATGCATCACCATGATAGATCTTGCATGTGCGTAGGAAAATTTTGAAATTACTGCATTCCCCAACGGTGGCATCCGAGCCAGGTCTATGCGTAGATGTTATATGCACTAGTAGAACACAAAGGAGTTGTGGGCGTGGGTATATACATATTGCTTGCCGTCACTAGTTGATTCTTGATTCGGCGGTATTGTTGGATGAAGTGGCCTAGACCGACATTACATGTACTCTTACGCGAGACTGGTTCTACTGACGTGCTTTGCACACAGGTGGCTGGTGGGTGTCAGTTTCTCCAACTTTAGTTGAATCGGATTAAATGTACGGGGTTCTTTCTGAAGATAAAAAAGCAATCACTATACCGCGTTGTGGTTTTTTATGCGTAGGTAAGAACGGTTCTTGCTCAGCCCGTAGCAGCCATGTAAAACTTGCAACAACAAAGTAGAGGACGTCTAACTTGTTTTTGCAGGGCATGTTGTGATGTGATATGGTCAAGGCATGATGAGATATAAATTGCTGTAGGAGATGATAATGTTTTGTTAAAGTTATCGGCAACTGGAAGAAGCCTTATGGTTGTCTCTTTATTGCATAAGATGCAAGCACCATATAATTGCTTTACTTTATCGCTATGCGATAGCAATAGTTGCAAAAGCAATAATTGGCGAGACAACCATGTGACGACACGTTGATAAAGATCAAGATGATGGAGATCACAGTGTCATGCCGGTGACGATGGAGATCATGACAGTACTTTGGAGATGGAGATCAAAGGCACAAGATGATGATGTCCATATCATGTCGCATATTTTGATTGCATGTGATGTTTATCTTTTATGCATCTTATTTTTCTCAGTACGACGGTAGCTTTATAAGATGATCCCTTACTAAAATTTCAAGGTATAAGTGTTCTCCCTAAGTATGCACCGTTGCGACAGTTCTTCGTGGTGAGACACCATGTGATGATCGGGTGTGATAAGCTCTACCTTCACATACAACGGGTGCAAGCCAGTTTTGCACATGCAGAATACTCGGGTTAAATTTGACGAGCCTAGCATATGCAGATATGGCCTCAGAACACTGAGACCGAAAGGTCGAACGTGGATCATATAGTAGATATGATCAACATAGAGATGTTCACCATTGAAAACTACTCCATCTCACGTGATGATCGGACATGGTTTACTTGATATGGATCACGTGATCACTTAGATGATTAGAGGGATGTCTATCTAAGTGGGAGTTCTTAAGTAATATGATTAATTGAACTTAATTTGTCATGAACTTATTCCTGATAGTTTTTGCATATCTATGTTGTAGATCAATAGCTTGCGATGTAGCTCCCCGTTTATTTTTTGATATGTTCCTAGAGAAAAATAAGTTGAAAGATGATAGTAGCAATGATGCGGACTGGACCCGTGATCTGAGGATTATCCTCATTGCTACGCAGAAGAATCATGTCCTTGATGCACCGCTAGGCGACAGACCTACTGTAGGAGCAGATGCACACGTTATGAACGTTTGACAAAGCTCGGTATGATGACTACTTAATAGTTTAGTGCACCATGCTTTACGGCTTAGAACTGGGACTTCAAAAATGTTTTGAATGCCACGGAACATATAAGATGTTCTAAGAGTTGTAATTGGTATTTCATACTCATGCCCGTGTCGAGAGGTATGAGACCTTTGACAGTACTTTGCCTACAAGGTGGAGGAGAATAGCTCAACCAGTGAGCATGTGCTCAGATTGTCTGGGTACTACAATTGCTTGAATAAAATGGGAGTTAATCTTCCAGATAAGATAGTAATTGATAAAGTTCTCTAGTCACTATCACCAAGTTACTAGAACTTAGTGATGACCTATAATATGCAAGGGATGACGAAAGTAATTCCCAAGCTCTTCGCGATGCTGAAATCGGCGAAGGTAAAAATCAAGAAATAACATCAAGTGTTGATGGTTAACAAGACCACTAGTTTCAAGAAAAGGGCAAAGGGAAAGAAAGATGAACTTCAAAGAAGAAAGGCAAGCAAGTTGCCACTCCCGTGAAGAAACCCAAAGCTAGACCTAAGCCTGAAACTGAGTGCTTCTACTGCAAAGGGAATGGTCAGTGGAACGGAACTACCCCAAATATTTGGCGGATGATACGTCTCCAACGTATCTATAATTTTTGATTGCACCATGCTATATTATCTACTGTTTTGGATGTTTATGGGCTTTATTATACACTTTTATATCATTTTTGGGACTAACCTATTAACCCAAAGCCCAGTGCCAGTTTCTGTTTTTACCTTGTTTTAGAGTATCGCAGAAAAGGAAAATCAAATGGAGTCCAATTGACCTGAAACTTCACGGAACTTATTTTTGGAAGGAAAGCAACCTGATGGACTTGGAGTGCACGTCAGGAAAGAAACGAGGGAGGCACGAGGTAGGGGGTGCGCCCTCCACCCTCGTGGGCCCCTCGTGGCCCCCCTGACATACTTCTTCTGCCTATATATCTCCATATACCCTAAAACGATCGGAGAGCACAATAGATCGGGAGTTCCGCCGCCAGAAGCCTCCGTAGCCACCGAAAACCAATCTAGACCCGTTTCGGCACCCTGCCGGAGGGGGCAATCCCTCTCGGGTGGCCATCTTCATCATCCCGGTGCTCTCCATGACGAGGAGGGAGTAGTTCTCCCTCGGGGCTAAGGGTATGTACCAATAGCTGTGTGTTTGATCTCTCTCTCTCTCTCGTGTTCTTGAGGTGATACGATCTTGATGTATCGCGAGTGAGGGAGTCCTGGATTAGGGGGTATCCAGACAGCCGGATTATATCCTTTGGCCGGACTATTGGACTATGAAGATACAAGATTGAAGACTTCGTCCCGTGTCCGGATGGGACTCTCCTTGGCGTGGAAGGCAAGCTTGGAAATACGGATATGTAGATCTCCTTCCTTGTAACCGACTCTGTGTAACCCTAGCCCCCTCCAATGTCTATATAAACCGGAGGGTTTAGTCCGTAGGACGGAGAACAACAATCATACCATAGGCTAGCTTCTAGGGTTTAGCCTCTCTGATCTCGTGGTAGATCAACTCTTGTACTACTCATATTATCAAGAACAATCAAGCAGGACGTAGGGTATTACCTCCATCAAGAGGGCCCGAACTTGGGTAAACATCGTGTCCCCGGCCTCCTGTTACCATCCGCCTTAGACGCACAGTTCGGGACCCCCTACCCGAGATCCGTCGGTTTTGACACCGACATTGGTGCTTTCATTGAGAGTTCCTCTGTGTCATCATCGTTAGGCTTGATGACTCCTTCGATCTTCGATAGCGATGCAGTCCAGGGTGAGACTTTTCTCCCCTGACAGATCTTTGTATTCGCGGCTTCGCACTGCGGGCCAACTCGCTTGGCCATCTGGAGCAGATCGAGAGTTACGCCCCTGTCACCAGGTCAGGTTTGGAAGCTTAAACTACACGGCCGACATCCGCAGAGACTTGATCTTCGACGGATTCGAGCCCCTGCCGAGTGCGCCGCACGGTCATGATGAGCATGATTAGCTCTACCATCGGACAGTGTTCAGGAGACCGCACCGGCAACCGCTATGACCCTTAGTTCGGAGCCAATTGCGCCATCCATGGATGGGTGGATAGACCCCGCCACAGAGGCCGCATTCTCAGCGGCGATCGAGCCAAGTATCGACCTTACCCTTCACGAGAGCCGTGACGCCAAACTGTCGGATTCTTCCCTGGCCACGAACTCCGAACTGCCTGCGCCTATGCCTATCAAATCCGACTAGGCGCCGATCATGGAGTTCACCTCCGCGGATATCTTTCAGCACTCTCCCTTCGGCGACATACTGAACTCATTAAGGCCTCTCTCCTTGTCAGGAGAGTCCTGGCCGAACTATGTCCGGCAGGATTGGGATGCGGATGACGAAGAAATTCGCCGCCCACCCACCACCCACTTAGTAGCCACTGTCGACGATTTGACCGACACGCTCGACTTCGACTCCGAAGACATCGACGGTATGGACGACAATGCAGGCGACGAACAGGAACCACTGCCCACAGGGCACTGGACAGCCACCTCATCATATGATATATACATGGTGGACACACCCAAAGAAGGCAATGGCGACGGGACAGCGGAGGATGACCCCTCCAAGAAGCAACCCAAGCGCCAACGACAGCTGCGCTGCTCTAAGTCTCGCCAAAGCAAAAGCGGTGATACCGGCACAGGAGATAATAGCACTCCGGACAGTGCCGAAGATGACGACAATCCCCTCCAGCAAGATTTAGAGCATGAGGATGGAGAAGCCAGCCCTCCCAAGAGAGCGACAGATGAAGAGGCGGAGGATGATAATTACATGCCTCCCTCCGAAGACGAGGCAAGCCTCGATGATGATGAATTTGTCGTGCCTGAGGATCCCGTCGAGCAAGAGCGCTTCAAGCGCCGGCTTATAGCCACGGCAAATAGCCTTAAGAAAAAGCAACAGCAGCTTCAAGCCGATCAAGATTTGCTAGCTGACAGATGGACTGAAGTCCTGACGACCGAGGAATATGAACTCGAACGCCCCTCCAAGAGTTACCCAAAGCACAGGTTGCTACCCCGACTGGAGGAGGAAGCATTAAAACCTACATCTCCAGCATATGACGCGGCTGATCGACCACCTCGTGGCCGCGACAGAGAGGCATTTCAGCCAAAAGCTCAGCCCGCACCCCGACGCCACTCAAATAAAAATGTCAAGGCACGGGGAAACACGCTAGACCTGCGAGACGTATTGGAGGACAAAGCAAAACACGCAAGATCGATCTACGGATCACGAGGGCGCACCACTACGCGAGACGGTAACCGTCATGCCGGATACAGTAAAAGTAAATCCGGCCAGGACGAACACAGCGGACAAGACTCATTTGAGCTACGTCGCTACATAGCCCAGTATAGAGGCGCCGCACACCCCATATGCTTCACAGACGAAGTAATGGATCACCAAATCCCAGAGGGTTTCAAACCCGTAAATATCGAATCATACGACGGTACAACAGATCCTGCGGTATGGATCGAGGACTTCCTCCTGCACATCCACATGGCCCGCAATGACGATCTACACGCCATCAAATACCTCCCACTCAAGATCAAAGGACCAGCTCGGCATTGGCTCAACAGCCTGCTAGCAGAATCCATTGGCTGTTGGGAAGATCTGGAAGCCGCATTCCTCGACAACTTCCAGGGCACTTATGTGCGACCACCAGATGCCGATGACTTGAGACACATAATTCAGCAGCCAGAGGAATCGGCCAGGCAATTCTGGACACGGTTCCTGACAAAGAAAAATCAAATCGTCGACTGTCCAGATGCAGAGGCCCTAGCAGCTTTTAAGCATAACATCTGCGACGAGTGGCTCGCCCGGCACCTTGGCCAGGAAAAGCCAAAATCTATGGCAGCCCTCACGACACTCATGACCCGCTTTTGCGCGGGAGAGGACAGCTGGCTGGCTCGCAGCAATAATATATCAAAGAACCATGGTACTTCAGATACCAAGGATAACAATGGCAGGTCACGTCGCAACAAACACAAGCGCCGCATCAACAGCGACAATACCGAGGATACGAAAGTCTATGCCGTATTCAGAGGCTCTAAACCCGGTCAGCGGAAAAAGCCATTCAAAAGAAGCACTCCGGGCCCGTCCAGTTTGGACCGTATACTCGATCGCTCGTGTCAAATACATGGCACCCCCGACAAGCCAGCTAACCACACCAACAGGGAATGTTGGGTGTTCAAGCAGGCCGGCAAGTTAAATGCCAAAAACAAAGATAAGGGGTTACATAGCGATGACGAGGAGGAGCCCCGGCCGCCGAACACCGGAGGATAGAAGAGGTTCCCCCCACAAGTGCGGACAGTGAACATGATATACGCAACCCACATCCCCAAGAGGGAGCGGAAGCGTGCGCTAAGGGACGTATATGTGGTGGAGCCAGTCGCCCCAAAGTTCAACCCATGGTCCTCCTGTCCGATCACCTTCGATCGCAGGGACCACCCCACTAGTATCCATAAAGGCGGATTCGCCGCACTGGTCCTAGACCCAACCATCAAAGGATTTCACCTCACTTGAGTCCTTATGGACGGCGGCAGCAGCCTGAACCTGCTTTATCAGGACACAGTGCGCAAAATGGGTATAGACCCCTCAAGGATCAAACCCACAAAAACGACCTTCAAAGGCGTCATACCAGGTGTAGAGGCCCATTGCACAGGCTCAGTCACACTGGAAGTGGTCTTCGGATCCCCGGATAACTTCCGAAGCAAGGAGTTAATCTTCGATATAGTCTCGTTCCGCAGTGGCTATCACGCACTGCTCTGGCGAACCGCATTTGCGAGATTCAATGCGGTACCGCATTATGCATACCTCAAGCTCAAGATGCCAGGACCTCGGGGGGTCATCACAGTCAATGGAAACATAGAGCGCTCTCTTCGCACGGAGGAGCACACTGCGGCCCTCGTAGCAGAAGCACAAAGCAGCCTCTTCAGGCAATCCACCAGTTCGGCGATTAAACACCCGGACACCGTCAAGCGCGCCCGAAGTAATCTGCAACAAGACCGCCTGGCATGTTCCGAGCTCGCATAGCAATGCGGCCCCCACCCCAGTCCCAGCCAAATGGCAAAATCCGCGCCACGCGTACATAATTACGCATTGAAAATACCATGGGCATAGGTGGGGGGGCACGACTACGACACGCCCCAAAACGCGGCTCAACCACACTAGGGGCTTCCCGCTTTGTTATTTTCTCTCTCTTTCAGTACTTTACTCTCTGGAAACCCCGTCTGACAGTACGATTGCCAGACACACGATACAACAACCAAGGAGGCAGAAAGCTACGTCGCACCATGGAATTCCCAGGTGGTCTCTAATAACGAGTGAAATACCTGTTTTAAATATCATTCCTCATCTTGCCCTTGGAGGGGACATGCCAAATAGTCCTACTTTTTGCTTATCGCACTACTTGTATCATTCTGCTTCGACGCACCTTTTTGAATAAACAATGCATAACACTAGACTATTACCACATTCTCTATTCTTTTTTATATATATGTTCATTCATGACATTAAGCACCCATACACTCTGGTACGGCCAATACGCCAGGGGCTTAAGCGTACCCCATAATACGGTGTGAGAAGTCCGAACACTTTCGACAGTGCGGCACCCTGAACTTATAGCATTATATGCATCAGCTCCGAATCATGTCTTGGGTCAATAGTTGGGTTTGCCCGGCTCCCATGTTTTGGTACCTTACGTTCCGCTATATTGGCTAAGGTAGCACTGGGAGAACTGTTGCGATTGTGCGCCGGTTCATCTGGGCAAGCACCTCAGTAGAGAAAGCTAAAACTGACTGTCATGATAAGGTGAGAGCTGGTCGCTGTTCGAGAGGTCTCAAGTCCCTAAAGACTTATGCCGCTTAGGGCGAGGAGTCGCCTTTGTTGGGCTTAGGCGTGTATAGCGCCCCAAATCCGGCCTTCCGAATACTAGGGGCTTCGCCAAAATTTAAAATTGTAGACTTCTATGGCTAAGTGAGAGTGATAAAGCATTATAGTCCGATTGCCTTGTTCGTTGCGCTGAGCACCTCCCTCGAAGGACCCAACAATGGGAAAAAGAGTGCTCAGATTTATCTCGAACACCCCAGCACTCCTGGCATGGGGGCAGAAGCCGACGACTGGCCATCTCTCAGATTTGATAAACATCCGCATAGAAGGTAATATTTTATATTCAAACAAGCGTTGCATAACGCACATGAACAAGTTTTCATAATACAGGATCACACGAGCAAGTTAATTCAAAAATTACATCCTTCGCACACTCGTCCGCCACAAGACGGGCACCCTTCAGGACACCCTCGTAATACATTCCAGGGTGGCGATACTCCTTGGCCTGCGGCGGCCCCTCCTTCACCAGCTTCTCGGCGTCCATCTTGGCCCAGTGCACCTTCGCACGGGCAAAAGCCCGGCGTGCACCTTCGATGCAGACGGACCGCTTTATGACTTCCAGCCGTGGGCAGGCATCCACAAGCCGCCTCACCAGGCTGAAGTAGCTGTTGGGAAGGGAGTCGCCAGGCCACATCCGGACTATAAGGCCCCTCATGGCCTGTTCGGCCGCCTTCTGCAGCTCGACCAGTTGTTTCAGCTGGTCGCTCACAGGCATCGGGTGTTCGGTCCTAGTATACTGAGACCAGAACAACTTCTCCGTCGAGCTTCCCTCCTCGGCCTGGTAGTACTTTGCGGCATCTGACACGCTGCGGGGTAAATCTGCGAATGCTCTTGGAGAGCTCCGGACTCGGGTAAGTAACAAGTAATTTACTTTCACATGCTTGCTTTGCATAATGAATGCCTTACCCGCCGCTATCTTCCTCATCGCCTCAATTTCCTGGAGGGCCTTTTGGGCTTCAGCCTTGGCACGCTTTGTGCTCTCGAGGGCCGCGGCAAGCTTGGACTCTCGCGTCTTCGAGTCAAGCTCCAAAGTCTCGTGCTTCTTCACGAGAGCCTGGAGCTCTTGCTGCACCTCGCCCACCCGTTCCTCCTGTTTCTCCCGCTCGGTGCGCTCCTTGGCCGCTTTGTTTTCAGCCTCGGACAGCGCTTGCTTCAGGATCGCCACTTCGGTCGTGGCCCCTGGCACATCCATGATGATCCTATCATTTTGCAACCACATTATATATATAGACAAGGTATTACTTACCTTTGTTCTCCTCGAGCTGCCTCTTGGTAAGGCCGAGCTCTTTCTCGGACCGCTCGAGGTTCTACTTCAGTGCGTCGACCTCCGCAGTCAGTGCGGCAGAGGTCAGCAGCGAAGCCTGCATACGCATACAGACATACTTATATTAGACTCCTGCAGATATTATTTGATCCTCTATTCGGCTTTTCTTTGTGAACACCAAACAGAGCATCAGGGGCTACTGTCTATGCGGTAATATTTTCCTATATTTTAAATACTTACCTCAAAGCCTGTTAGAAGGTTGGCACAGTCAGTTCGCTCTTGGCGGACTGAACCTTCTTGATCACCGCACTCATAATAGTGCGGTGCTCTTCATCGACGGAAGCCCCGCGAAGCGCTCCCAGCAGGTTGTCCGGTGCTTCTGGATGGACAGAGGTCACCGGCACGGGCGGCTTGCCCCTCTTGGAAGGGGGCCGCCTGCCGGAGTCCGGAACCACTGGAGGTTCCGGTGCGGTGTTCAGCTGAGGGCCGAACTTGGAGCCCTTGGGAGTCTTGCTCCCTTTGCGCCTGGAGTCCGGAAGGTCGCCTTGAGGCGCCTCCAGGACTATCTTCCCCCGGCTCGGTGCCCCTTGAGACAATACCTCGACATTGTCCGTAGGGTGAGGAGAGGAGGCGGTTGGAAGTGACTCACTATTCATATCTGACGAGTCCAAGGAACCGCCCGACGAGGATACGTCGATACGGGCTCGGGGCGGACTGCATGATCATATTCGGCGTTAGGAAAAGCATTGCAATAAAAGTATGCTATGAGTTACTCTGGTATTCGAATACTTACGACTTCGCCAGGGGCTTGGCCCTGAGTAACCACTCGTCTTCTCTGTCGACGGCGGTGGTGGAACAGTCCGGAAGGAGAGTCCTTCCCTTCTTGGACCCTTCGGCCTCCCCGGTTGGGGCGGCCTTCCTTTTCTTGTCTCCCCCGGCTAGAGGGGGAGAATCTTCATCTTCCTCCTCCTCGTTTTCACGGGAGGAGTGCGTCTCGGAGTTATCAGACGATGAGTCCGATACCACCTGGCTTCAGGAACTCTTTCGGGTTCCCGTGGCCTTCTTCTTGATCTTCTTATCCGGCACCTCATAAGGAGCCGGGGTCCGCATCTCCGTCAGGAGAGCGTCTGCAGGGTCTTCGGGCAGAGGGGTCGGGCAGTCAATCTGCTCTGATATCTCCACCCAGTCCTGTCAAAGGCATCGGAGCTCAGATCCCGCACATGGTTAAACTATGGAAAATAAATACCCTACGAGATGTACATAACTTACCGGATTCACAAGGCACGTCGCACTTAGCCCGCGGTCCTTGGTAAGGGGAGGGGGGACCTCGGCACCCTTGAACAGCACCTTCCAGACGTCCTTATGCGTCATGTCGAAGAACTCGTGTAGAGTCTGGTGCTGGGCCGGGTCGAACTCCCATAAGTTGAAAGCCCGTTGTTGACACGGGAGGATCCGGCGAAAGAGCATGACCTGGACTATGTTGACAAGCTTGAGTTTCTTGCCTATCATGTTCGGGATACACTTCTGGAGTCCGTCCAGCTCCACCGATAAGCCCCAGGACAGGCCCTTCTCCTTCTAGGAAGTAAGCCGAGTGGGGATTCCAGAACGAAACTCGAGGGCCGCCACCCAGTTGGTGTCGCACGGCTCGGTGATGTAGAACCACCCCGATTGGCACCCCTTTATGGTCTCCACGTAGGAGCCCTCGAGCCATGTAACATTGGGCATTTTGCCCACCATGGCTCCGCCGCATTCCGCTTGTTGGCCGCCTACTACCTTCGGTTTGACATTGAAGGTCTTCAGCCACAGGCCGAAGTGGGGCCGGACGCGGAGGAAAGCCTCGCACACGACGATGAACGCCGAGATGTTGAGGATGAAATTCGGGGCCAGATCATGGAAGTCCAGCCCATAATAGAACATAAGGCCGCGGACGAATGGATGGAGGGGAAACCCCAGTCCACGGACAAAGTGGGTGAGGAAAACCACCCTTTTGTAAGGTTCCGGGGTAGGGACGATCTGCCCCGCGGCTGGCAGCCGGTGCGCGATATCCGCGGCTAAGTATCCGGCCCCGCGTAGCTTTTTGATGTCTCCCTCCATGACGGAGGAGACCATCCACTTGCCTCCCGCTCCGGACATGTTTGGAGAGAGTTAAGGAGAAGGATGTGGACTTGGGCGCTGGAGCTCGAGTATGCGAGAATGGATGAGCAAGGAGGAAGAAGGTGTGGGAAGAAAAAGGTGAACCCTTATCCCTTTACAAGGGCGGACGAAAACTATGCGCCCCCACCAGCCTGGTAAAACTCGCTTATCCCCCAAGCGTCGTAATTGATGGCGCGGTTGGGTTACCCATGTCCGTATTGATGGGAATCCCGTAATAAGGGGACACGATCTCTGCTTCGACAAGACTTGCCAAGGAAACCGCCTTGCGAAACACGCTGAGTTTGGTTGTGAAAGACGATTCGAATGGTGACCTGGCCGTCGTGTGATGTCACACTGCGAAACACATCGGTAGATTAGATTTGTGGAAATATTATTCTCTCTACGGTTGTATGTGGAACTTGTTTTGCAGAGCCGGACACGATCCTCGTGTTCAAAATCTTCTATGAAGTATTCGGAGGAGGAACCCACCTTGCAATGCCGAAGACAATCTGCGCGCCGGACTCATCGTCATTGAAGCCTCGTTCAGGGGCTACTGAGGGAGTCCTGGATTAGGGGGTATCCGGACAGCCGGATTATATCCTTTGGCCGGACTGTTGGACTATGAAGATACAAGATTGAAGACTTCGTCCCGTGTCCGGATGGGACTCTCCTTGGCGTGGAAGGCAAGCTTGGCAATACGGATATGTAGATCTCCTTCCTTGTAACCGACTCTGTGTAACCCTAGTCCCCTCCAGTGTCTATATAAACCAGAGGGTTTAGTCTGTAGGACGGAGAACAACAATCATACCATAGGCTAGCTTCTAGGGTTTAGCCTCTCTGGTCTCATGGTAGATCAACTCTTGTACTACTCATATTATCAAGAACAATCAAGCAGGACGTAGGGTATTACCTCCATCAAGAGGGCCCGAACCTGGGTAAACATCGTGTCCCCGGCATCCTGTTACCATCTGCCTTAGACGCACAGTTCGGGACCCCCTACCCGAGATCCGCCGGTTTTGACACCAACAGCGAGCTTTGCTATTATAGTTGGATCTTATGATGTTTTCTCCCCTCTCTACTCTCTTGTAATGGATTGAGTTTCCCCTTCCAAGTTATCTTATCGGATTGAGTCTTTAAAGATTTGATAACACTTGATGTATGTCTTGCCGTGCGTATCTGTGGTGACAATGGGATATCACGTGATTCACTTGATGTATGTTTTGGTGATCAACTTGCGGGTTCCGCCCATGAACCTATGCATAGGGGTTGGCACACGTTTTCGTCGTGACTCTCCGGTAGAAACTTTGGGGCACTCTTTGAGGTTCTATGTGTTGGTTGAATAGATGAATCTGAGATTGTGTGATGCATGTCGTATAATCATACCCACGGATACTTGAGGTGACATTGGAGTGTCTAGGTGACATTAGGGTTTTGGTTGATTTGCGTCTTAAGGTGTTATTCTAGTACGAACTCTAGGGCTGTTTGTGACACTTATAGGAATAGCCCAACAGATTGAGTGGAAAGAATAACTTTGAGGTGATTTCGTACCCTACCATAATCTCTTCGTTCGTTCTCTGCTATTAGTGACTTTGGAGTGACTCTTTGTTGCATGTTGAGGGATGCTTATGTGATCCAATTATGTTATTATTGTTGAGGGAACTTACACTAGCAAAAGTATGAACCCTAGGCCGTGTTTCCTATCATTGCAATACCGTTTACGCTCACTTTTATCATTAGTTACCTTGCTGTTTTTATATTTTCAGATTACAAAAACCATTATCTACTATCCATATACCACTTGTATCACCATCTCTTCGCCGAACTAGTGCACCTATACAATTTACCATTGTATTGGGTGTGTTGGGGACACAAGAGACTCTTTGTTATTTGGTTGCAGGGTTGCTTGAGAGAGACCATCTTCATCCTATGCCTCCTAAGGATTGATAAACCTTAGGTCATCCACTTGAGGGAAATTTGCTACTGTCCTACAAACCTCTGCACTTGGAGGCCCAACAACGTCTACAAGAAGAAGGTTGTGTAGTAGACATCAAGCTCTTTTCTGGCGCCATTGCCGGGGAGGTTAGTGCTTGAAGGTATATCTTTAGATCTTGCAATCAAGTCTTTTAGTTTCTTGTTTTATCACTAATTTAGTTTATAAAAGAAAATTACAAAAGAATGGAATTAAGTTTGCCTCATACGCTTCATCTTTTTAATATCTTTCGTGAGTATGATGGAAAGGATAATTGTGCTCAAGTGCTAGAAGAAGAAATCTATAAAATGTTTGGCACTAAATATTTGAATGATGAGCATGATTGCAATGTTGTTAGTACGAATTCTTTGAATATCCATGATGCTAATGATATGCAAAGCAACAAGCTTGGGGAAGCTATGTTTGATGAAGATGATATTTTTTGTCCCCCAAGTTTTGATGAGCAAATTTATTATGATGAAAGCATGCCTCCTATCTATGATGATTATTATGATGACACGTATGCTTTAAAGAATAATAATAATAATGAACCTTGTCATCTTGATCTTAATTTTTAATCACATGATAGTTATTTTGTTGAGTTTGCTCCCACTATTATTCATGAGAAGAATTTTGCTTATGTGGAGAGTAGTAAATTTTCTATGCTTGTAGATCATGGAAAGAATGCTTTAAGTGATGGTTATATTGTTGAATTAATTCATGATGCTACTGAAAATTATTATGAGGTAGGAACATATGCTTGTAGGAATTGCAATAATATCAAGTTTCCTCTCTATGTGCTTAAAATTTTGAAGTTATGCTTGTTCTACCTTCCTATGCAAGTTGATTCTTGTTCCCACAAGTTGTTTGCTCACAAAATCCCTATGCATAGGAAGTGGGTTAGAATTAAATGTGCTAGTTATATTCTTCATGATGCTCTCTTTATGTTTCAATTCCTATCCTTTATGTGAGCATTATTGAAATCATCATGCCTAGCTAGGGGCGTTAAACGATAGCGCTTGTTGGGAGGAAACCCAACTTTATTTTTGTTACTTGCTTTTTGTTCCTGTTTAGTAATAAATAATTCATCTAGCCTCTGTTTATATGTGGTTTTATGTGTTTAAATTAGTGTTTGTGCAAAGTAGAACCTTTGGGAAGACTTGGGGAAAGTCTTGTTGATCATGCTGTCAAAAACAGAAACTTTAGCGATCACGAGAATTGCTGCCATTTTTATTTGGAGAGTGATATTTAGTTAATTATTTTTGAATATGATTAATAGATAAATTACTCACGTCCAGCAATTTATTTGAGAATTTTATGAGTTCCAGAAGCATACGTTTGATCCATATTACTACAGACTGTTCTGTTTTTGACATATTCTGTTTTCCGTGTGTTGTTTGCTTATTTTGATGAATCTATGGCTAGTAAAAGAGTTTATAAACCATAGAGAAGTTGGAATACAGTAGGTTTAACACCAATATAAATAAATAATGAGTTCATTACAGTACCTTGAAGTGGTGTTTTGTTTTCTTTCGCTAACGGAGCTTACGAGTTTTCTGTTATGTTTTGTGTTGTGAAGTTTTCAAGTTTTGGGTAAGGATTCTATGGACTATGGAATAAGGAGTGGAAAGAGCCTAAGCTTGGGGATGCCCAAGGCACCCCAAGGTAATATTCAAGGACAACCAAGAGCCTAAGCTTGGGGATGCCCCGGAAGGCATCCCCTCTTCCGTCTACTTCCATCGGTAACTTTACTTGGAGCTATATTTTTATTTACCACATGATATGTGTTTTGCTTGGAGCGTCAATTTATTTTGTTAGGATTTGCTTGCTGTTATTTAGAACATTGTTTTGCATCTTTTATTTCAATAAAAGTGGCATTGATAGCCTTTACTATGCCTATTTTACAAGTCTTCATGTTGCGGTTTGAAAACAGAAAGTTTACCGCTGTTGCAATAATTCCCTAGAAAAGTAAGAATGTGATAAAATGTTGAAACCTTTTGCATATTAAGCTCTGATAAATTTACTACAGTGGTAATTTTGTTTCATATTTTTTGGAGCTAGGGAATTATGGATGTTGCTGCATTCTTTACAGACTGTCCTGTTTAGGCAGATTGCTGTTATGTTTGCATTGTTTGCATATGTTTGCTTATTTAATGATTCTATTTGAGGATAGGACTATTAAATATGCAGAGGCATTTAGTATGCAATGTTGAATAATAATTTTAGTGATTTTATACAGTAGAGTATGATAAGGTTTTGGCAATGGTTCATACTAACTTATCTCACGAGTCCTTGTTGAGTTTTGTGTGGATGAAGCTTTTGAGATTTAGGGAGACCGTGATATGGGAGGAATTAAGGAGACACAAAAGCTCAAGCTTGGGGATGCCCAAGGCACCCCGAGATAATATTTCAAGAAGTCTCAAGCGTCTAAGCTTGGGCATGCCCCGGTTGGCATCCCACCTTTCTTCTTCAACAACTATCGGTTAGTATCGGTTGATCCTAAGTTTTTGCTTCTTCACATGATGTTTGCTATTCTTAGATGTCATTTTATTTTGTTTTGCTTGCTGTTTGAATAAATTACCTAGATCTGAAATTCTTAAATGTTACAGAGTCTTCATATAGTTGCATAATTATTCGACTACTCATTGATCTTCACTTATATCTTTCGGAGTAGTTTGTTATTTGCTCTAGTGCTTCACTTATATCTTTTTAGAGCATGGTGGTAGTTTTATTTTGAAGAAATAGATGAACTCTCATGATTCACTTATATTATTTTGAGAGTCCTAAACAGCATGGTAGTTTGCTTAAATAATCCTAATATGCTAGGCATTCAAGATTAGTAAATACTTTCATATAGTGTTTTGAATACTAAGAGAAGTTTGATGCTTGATGATTGTTTTGAGATATGGAGGTAATAATATCAAAGTCGTGCTAGTTCAGTAGTTGTGAAATTGATAAATGCTTGTGTTGAAGTTTACAAGTCCCGTAGCATGCACGTATGGTAAATGTTATGTAACAAATTTGAAACATGAGGTGTTATTTGATTGTCCTCCTTATGAGTGGCGGTCGGGGATGAGCCATGGTCTTTTCCTACCAATCTATCCCCCTAGGAGCATGCGCGTAGTGCCAAGGTTTTTGATGACTTGTAGATTTTTGCAATAAGTATGTGAGTTCTTTATGACTAATTTGAGTCGATGGATTATACACACTCTCACCCTTCCATCATTGCTAGCCTCTTCGGTACCGTGCATTGCCCTTTCTCACATTGAGAGTTGGTGCAAACTTCGCCGATGCATCCAAACCCCGTGATATGATACGCTCTTTCACACATAAACCTCCTTATATCTTCCTCAAAACAGCCACCATACCTACCTATTATGGCATTTCCATAGCCATTCCGAGATATATTGCCATGCAACTTTCCACCATTCCGTTTATCATGACACATTCATCATTCTCATATTGCTTAGCATGATCATGTAGTTGACATAGTATTTGTGGCAAAGCCATCGTTCATAATTATTTCATACATGTCACGCTTGGTCCATTGCATATCCTGGTACACCGCCGGAGGCATTCATATAGAGTCATCTTTGTTCTAGTATCGAGTTGTAATCATCGAGTTGTAAATAAATAGAAGTGCGATGATCCTCATTTTCTAGAGCATTGTCCCAAGTGAGGAATAAAAAAAGAGAAAGGCCATAAAAAAGGAAAAGGCCCAATTAAAAAAATCAAAAA
This sequence comes from Triticum urartu, assembly GCF_003073215.2. Lineage (NCBI taxonomy): Eukaryota > Viridiplantae > Streptophyta > Magnoliopsida > Poales > Poaceae > Triticum > Triticum urartu. The sequence goes on along the minus strand of NC_053026.1, from coordinate 52,020,366 downwards.
AGAGAGAAAAAGAGAGAAGGGACAATGCTACTATCCTTTGCCACACTTGTGCTTCAAAGTAGCACCATAATCCTCATGATAGAGAGTCTCTTGTTTTGTCACTTTCATATACTAGTGGGAATTTTTCATTATAGAACTTGGCTTGTATATTCCAACAATGGGCCTCCTCAAGTGCCCTAGGTCTTCGTGAGCAAGCAAGTTGGATGCACACCCACTTAGTTTCTTTTGTTGAGCTTTCATACATTTATAGCTCTAGTGCATCCGTTGCATGGCAATACCTACTCCTCGCATTAACATCAATCAATGGGCATCTCCATAGCTCATTGATTAGCCTCATTGATGTGAGACTTTCTCCCTTTTTGTCTTCTCCACATAACCCCCATCATCATATTCTATTCCACCCATAGTGCTATATCCATGGCTCGCGCTCATGTATTGCGTGAAAGTTTATAGGTTTGAGATTACTAAAGTATGAAACAATTTCTTGGCTTGTCATCGGGGTTGTTCATGATGAGACCATTCTTGTGTGACGAAAATGGAGCATGACTAAACTATATGATTTTGTAGGGATGAACTTTCTTTGGCCATGTTATTTTGAGAAGACATAATTTCTTAGTTAGTATGCTTGAAGTATTATTATTTTTATGTCAATATGAACTTTTGTCTTGAATCTTATGGATCTGAATATTCATGCCACAATTAAGAAGAATTACATTGAAATTATGCCAAGTAGCACTCCGCATCCAAAATTCTGTTTTTCTCATTTACCTACTCGAGGACGAGCAGGAATTAAGCTTGGGGATGCTGATACGTCTCCAACGTATCTATAATTTTTGATTGCTCCATGCTATATTATCTACTGTTTTGGATGTTTATGGGCTTTATTATACACTTTTATATCATTTTTGGAACTAACCTATTAACCCAGAGCCCAGTGCCAGTTTCTGTTTTTACCTTGTTTTAGAGTATCGCAGAAAAGGAAAATCAAACGGAGTCCAATTGACCTGAAACTTCACGGAACTTATTTTTGGAAGGAAAGCAACCTGATGGACTTGGAGTGCATGTCGGGAAAGAAATGAGGGAGGCACGAGGTAGGGGGGCGTGCCCACCCCCCTAGGGTGCGCCCTCCACCCTCGTGGGCCCCTCGTGGCCCCCCTGACGTACTTCTTCCGCCTATATATCTCCATATACCCTAAAACGATCGGGGAGCACAATAGATCGGGAGTTCCGCCGCCAGAAGCCTCCGTAGCCACCGAAAACCAATCTAGACCCATTCCGGCACCCTGCCGGAGGAGGCAATCCCTCTCCGGTGGCCATCTTCATCATACCGGTGCTCTCCATGATGAGGAGGGAGTAGTTCTCCCTCGGGGCTGAGGGTATGTACCAGTAGCTATGTGTTTGATCTCTCTCTCTCGTGTTCTTGAGGTGATACGATCTTGATGTATCGCAAGCTTTGCTATTATAGTTGGATCTTATGATGTTTTCTCCCCTCTCTACTCTCTTGTAATGGATTGAGTTTCCCCTTTGAAGTTATCTTATCGGATTGAGTCTTTAAAGATTTGAGAACACTTGATGTATGTCTTGCTGTGCGTATCTGTGGTGACAATGGGATATCACGTGATTCACTTGATGTATGTTTTGGTGATCAACTTGCGGGTTCCACCCATGAACCTATGCATAGGGGTTGGCACACGTTTTCATCGTGATTCTCCGGTAGAAACTTTGGGGCACTCTTTGAGGTTCTGTGTGTTGGTTGAATAGATGAATCTGAGATTGTGTGATGCATATCGTATAATCATACCCACGGATACTTGAGGTGACATTGGAGTATCTAGGTGACATTAGGGTTTTGGTTGATTTGCGTCTTAAGGTGTTATTCTAGTACGAACTCTAGGGCTGTTTATGACACTTATAGGAATAGCCCAACGGATTGATTGGAAAGAATAACTTTGAGGTGGTTTCATACCCTACCATAATCTCTTCGTTCGTTCTCCGCTATTAGTGACTTTGGAGTGACTCTTTGTTGCATGTTGAGGATAGTTATGTGATCCAATTATGTTATTATTGTTGAGGGAACTTACACTAGCGAAAGTATGAACCCTAAGCCTTGTTTCCTATCATTGCAATACCGTTTACGCTCACTTTTATCATTAGTTACCTTGCTGTTTTTATATTTTTAGATTACAAAAACCATTATCTACTATCCATATACCACTTGTATCACCATCTCTTCACCGAACTAGTGCACCTATACAATTTACCATTGTATTGGGTGTGTTGGGGACACAAGAGACTCTTTGTTATTTGGTTGCAGGGTTGCCTGAGAGAGACCATCTTCAGCCTACACCTCCTACGGATTGATAAACCTTAGGTCATCCACTTGAGGGAAATTGGCTACTATCCTACAAACCTCTGCACTTGGAGGCCCAACAACGTCTACAAGAAGAAGGTTGTGTAGTAGACATCAGCGGATAAGAAGGATGGAAAAGTGAACAAAAGTATATATGATATACATGTTCTTGATGTGTACTTTACTAGTGTTCATAGTAACCCCTAGGTATTTTATATCGATTCAGTTGCTATGATTAGTAACTCGAAACAGGAGTTACAAAATGAACAGAGACTAGTTGAGGGAAAAGTGACGATGTGTGTTGGAAGAGATTCCAAGGTTGATAAGACCACCATTGCACACTCCCTTTACCTTCGGGATTAGTGTTGAACCTAAAATAAATGTTATTTGGTGTTTGCGTTGAGCATAATATGATTGAATCATGTTTATTGCAATACGGTTATTCATTGAAGTTAAAGAATAATTGTTATTCTGTTTACATGAATAAAACCTTATGTGGTCATACACCGAAGGTGAATGGTTTATAGAATCTCGATCGTAGTGATACACATATTCATAATATTGATGCCAAAAGATGCAAAGTTGATAATGCTAGTGCAACTTATATGTGACACTACCGTTTAGGTCATATTGGCGTAAAGCGCATGAAGAAACTCCATGCTGATGGACTTTTGGAACCACTTGATTATGAAACACTTGATGCTTGCGAACCATGCCTCATGGGCAAGATGACTAAGACTCCGTTCTCCGGAACAATGGAGCGAACAACTGACTTATTGGAAATAATACATACTGATGTATGCGATCCGATAAGTGTTGAGGATCACGATGGGTATCGTTATTTTCTGACATTCACAGATGATTTGAGCAGATATGGGTATATCTACTTAATGAAACATAAGTCTGAAACATTTGAAAAGTTCAAAGAATTTCCGAGTGAAGTGGAAAATCATCGTAACAAGAAAATAAAGTTTCTATGATCTGATCACGGAGGCGAATATTTGAGTTACGAGTTTGGTCTTCATTTGAAACAATGTGGAATAGTTTTGCAACTCACGCCACCTGGAACACCATAGCATAATGGTGTGTCCGAACATTGTAATCGTAATTTATTATATATGGTGCGATCTATGATGTCTCTTACCAATTTACCACTATCGTTTTGGGGTTATGCATTAGAGACAAGTGCATTCACGTTAAATAGGGCACCATCTAAATCCATTGATATGACACTATATGAACTATGGTTTGGCAAGAAACCAAAGCTGTCATTTCTTAAAGTTTGGGGTTGCGATGCTTATGTGAAAAAGTTTCAAACTGATAAGCTCGAACCCAAATTGGAGTAGTGCATCTTCATAGGATACCCAAAAGGAAACTATTGGGTACACCTTCTATCACAGATCCGAAGGCAAGATATTTTGTTGCTAAGAATGGATCCTTTCTAGAGAAGGAGTTTCTCTCGAAAGAAGTGAGTGGGAGGAAAGTAGAACTTGATGAGGTAATTGTACCTTCTCTCGAATTGGAAAGTAGTTCATCACAGAAATCAGTTCTAGTGATTCCTACACAAATTAGTGAGGAAGCTAATGATGATGATCATGAATCTTCAAATCAAGTTACTACCAAACCTCGTAGGGCAACCGGAGTACGGTCCGCACCAGAGTGGTACGGTAATCCTGTCCTGGAAGTCATGTTACTAGACCATGACAAACCTACGAACTATGAGGAAGCGATGATGAGCCCAAATTCCGCAAAATGGCTTGAGGCCATAAAGTCTGAGATGGGATCCATGTATGAGAACAAAGTATCGAGTTTGATTGACTTGCTTGATGATCGGTGAGTCATTGAGAATAAATGGATCTTCAAGAGGAAGACAGACACTGATAGTAGTGTTACTATCTACAAAGCTCGAATTGTCGAAAATGTTTTCAACAAATTCAAGGTGTTGACTACGATGAGACTTTCTCACTCATATCGATGCTTAAAAGTCTGTCTGAATTATGTTAGCAGTTGCCACATTTTATGAAATCTGGAAAATGGATGTCAAAACTGCATTCCTTAATGGATTTCTTAAAGAAGAGTTGTATATGATGCAACCAGAAGGTTTTTTCAATCCTAAAGGTGCTAACAAAGTGAGCAAGCTCCAGTGATCCATCTATGGACTGGTGCAAGCATCTCGGAGTTGGAATATATGCTTTGATAAAGTGATCAAAGCATATGGTTTTATACAGACTTGCGGTGAAGCCTGTATTTACAAGAAAGTGAGTGGGAGCACTACATCACTTCTGATAAGTATATGTGAATGACATATTGTTGATCGAAAATAATGTAGAATTTTCTGGAAAGCATAAAGGAGTGTTTGAAAGGAGTTTTTCATAGAAATACCTCGGTGAAGCTACTTACATATTGAGCATCAAGATCTATAGAGATAGATCAAGACGCTTGATATATTTTCAATGAGTACATACCTTGACAAGATTTCGAAGTAGTTCAAAATGGAACAGTCAGAGGAGTTCTTGCCTGTGTTGCAAGGTGTGAAGTTGAGTAAAGACTCAAACCCGACCATGACAGAAAATAGAAAGAGAATGAAAAGTCATTCCCTATGCCTCAGTCATAGGTTATATAAAGTATGCTATGATGTGTACCAGACCTATTGTGTACCTCACCATAAGTTTGGCAAGAGGGTACAATAGTGATCCAGGAGTGGATCACTGGACAACGGTCAAAAATATCCTTAGTGGAATAAGGAAATGTTTCTCGGTTATGGAGGTGACAAAGAGTTCGTTCTAAAGAGTTACGTCAATGCAAGCTTTGACACCGATCTGGATGACTCTAAGTCTCGATCTAGATACATATTGAAAGTGGGAGAAATTAGCTAGAGTAGCTCCATGCAAAGCATTGTAGACATAGAAAATTTGCAAAACACATACGGCTCTGAATGTGGCAGACCCGTTGACTAAATTTCTCTCACAATCAAGACATGATCACTCTTTGGGTGTTAATCACATACCGATGTGAACTAGATTATTGACTCTAGTAAACCCTTTGGGTGTTAGTCATATGGAGATGTGAACTAATCACATAAAGATGTGAACTATTGGTGTTAAATCACATGACCATATGAACTAGATTATTGACTCTAGTGCAAGTGGGAGACTGAAGGAAATATGCCCTAGCGGCAATAATAAAGTTGTTATTTATATTTCCTTATATCATGATATATGTTTATTGTTCATGCTAGAATTGTATTAACCAAAAACTTAGTACATGTGTGTATATGTGTGAATACATAGACAAACAAAGTGTCCCTAGTATGCCTCTACTTGACTAGCTCGTTAATCAAAGATGGTTAAGTTTCCTAGCCATGGACATGTGTTGTCATTTGATGAATGGGATCACATCATCAGAGAATGATGTGATGGACAAGACCCATCCATTATCTTAGCATAATGATCATTCAGTTTTATTGCTACTGCTTTCTTCATGACTTATACATGTTCCTCTGACTATGAGATTATGCAACTCCCGAATACCAGAGGAACACCTTGTGTGCTGTCAAACGTCACAATGTAACTGGGTGATTATAAAGATGCTCTACAGGTGTCTCCGATGGTGTTTTTTGAGTTGGGAGACGAAACTATAAGCCCCTATCTTTCTCTATGTCCGATTGAAACTTTGTACCCATAAGTATCACGTGAGTGTTAGCAATTGTGAAAGATTATACGGTAGTTGAGTATGTGGACTTGCTGAAAAGCTCTTTAATTAACTCTTTCCGATGTTATGATAAATTGCAATTGCTTCAATGACTGAGATCATAGTTTGTTAGTTTTCAATGAAGTTTCTGATTCTTACTCTATCTTGTGAATGAACTGTTACTTTGGCATAAGAAATTATATGACATTATATGTTGCTGTTCTAAAGATGATCATGATGCCCTCATGTCTGTATTTTATTTTTTATCGACACCTCTATCTCTAAACATGTGGACATATTTATCGATATCGGCTTTCGCTTGAGGAAAAGCGAGGTCTAAGCTTGGGGCAGTTGATACGTCCATTTTGCATCATGCTTTTATATTGATATTTATTGCATTATGGGCTGTTATTACACATTATATCACAATAATTATGCCTATTCTCTCTTATTTTACAAGGCTTACATGAAGAGGGAGAATGCCGACAGCTGGAATTCTGGACTGGAAAATGAGCAAATATTAGAGACCTATTCTACACAACTGCAAAAGTCCTGAAACTTCACGGAGCTTATTTTTGGAATATATACAAAATATTGGGCGATGAAAGAACCAGAGGGGGCCACCAGCCAGCCACGAGGGTGGAGGGCGCGCCCCCCGACCTTGTGGGCCCCCTGGTAGGCCTTCGGTGCCCATCTTTGGCTATATGGTGTGTTTTGACCTGGAAAAAATCAGAAGGAAGCTTTCGGGAGGAAGCTTTTGGGACGAAGTGCCGCCGTCTCGAGGCGGAACCTGGGCAAAACCAATCTAGGGCTCCGGCGAAGCTGTTCTGCCGGGGAAACATCCCTCCGGGAGGGGGAAATCATCACCATCGATCCTCTCATCGAGAGGGGGTTAATCTCCATCAACATCTTCACCAACACCATCCCCTCTCAAACCCTAGTTCATCTCTTGTATTTGATCTTGGCCCAAAACCTTAGATTGGTACATGTGGGTTGCTAGTAGTGTTGATTACTCCTTGTAGTTGATGCTAGTCGGTTTATCCGATGGAAGATTATATTTTTAGATCCTTAATGATAATTAATACTCCTTCGATCTTGATCATAAATATGTTTTGTGAGTAGTTATGTTTCTTCCTGAGGACATGGGAGAAGTCTTGTTATAAGTAATATGGTGTGTTTTGACCTGGAAATATCGGGAGGAAGCTTTCGGGACGAAGTGCCGCCGTCTTGAGGCGGAACCTAGGCAGAACCAATCCAGGGCTCCGGCGGAGCTGTTCTGCCGGGGAAACATCCCTCTGGGAGGGGGGAAAATCATCACCATCGATCCTCTCATCGAGAGGGGGTCAATCTCCATCAACATCTTCACCAACACCATCTCCTCTCAAACCCTAGTTCATCTCTTGTATTCGATCTTGGCCCAAAACCTCAGATTGGTACATGTGGGTTGCTAGTAGTGTTGATTACTCCTTGTAGTTGATGCTAGTCGGTTTATCCGATGGAAGATTATATTTTCAGATGCTTAATGATAATTAACACTCCTCCGATCTTGATCATAAATATGTTTTGTGAGTAGTTACGTTTCTTCCTGAGGACATGGGAGAAGTCTTTTTATAAGTAATATGGTGTGTTTTGACCTGGAAAAAATCGGGAGGAAGCTTTCAGGACAAAGTGCAGCCTTCTCGAGGCGGAACCTGGGCAGAACCAATCTAGGGCTCCGGCAGAGCTGTTCTCGCGAGGAAACATCCCTCTGGGAGGGGGAAATCATCACCATCTTCATCACCATCGATCCTCTCATTGAGAGGGGGTTAATCTCCATCAACATATTCACCAACACCATCCCCTCTCAAACCCTAGTTCATCTCTTGTATTCGATCTTGGCCCAAAACCTCAGATTGGTACATGTGGGTTGCTAGTAGTGTTGATTACTCCTTGTAGTTGATGCTAGTCGGTTTATCCGATGGAAGATTATATTTTTCATATCCTTAATGATAATTAATACTCCTCCGATCTTGATTATAAATATGTTTTGTGAGCAGTTACGTTTCTTCCTGAGGACATGGGAGAAGTCTTGTTATAAGTAATCATGTGAATTTGGTATTCATTCGATATTTTGATGAGACATATGTTGTCTCTCCTCTAGTGGTGTGATACGTCTCCAATGTATCTATAATTTTTGATTGTTACATGCTATTATATTATCAACCTTGGATGTTTTATATGCATTTATATGCTATTTTATATGATTTTTGGGACTAACCTATTAACCTAGAGCCCAGTGCCAATTTCTGTTTTTTCCTTGTTTTTGAGTTTTACAGAAAAGGAATACCAAACGGAGTCCAATTGACGTGCCAATTTTTGATGATTTTTTATGGACCAAAAGAAGCCCCCGGAGTAAAAGAGTTGGGCCAGAAGAGTCCTGGGCCATCCACGAGGGTGGGGAGGAGGGCGCCCTACCCCTCGGGCGGGCCGCCCTATCTCGTGTACGACTCGGGGACCCCCCTGACTTGTTCCCGACGCCAAAAATTCCTATAAATACAGAAACCTCCAGAAAATAACCTAGATCGGGAGTTTCGCTGCCGCAAGCCTCTGTAGCCACCAAAAACCAATCAAGACCCTGTTCCGTCACCCTACCGGAGGAGGGTCCCTCACCGATGGCCATCTTCATCATCCCGGCGCTCTCCATGATGAGGAGGGAGTAGTTCACCCTCGGGGCTGAGGGTATGTACCAGTAGCTATGTGTTTGATCTCCCTCTCTCTCGTGTTCTTGATTTGGCATGATCTTGATGTATCGCGAGCTTTGCTATTATAGTTGGATCTTATGATGTTTCTCCCCCTCTACTCTCTTGTAATGGATTGAGTTTTCCCTTTGAAGTTATCTTATCTGATTGAGTCTTTAAGGATTTGAGAACACTTGATGTATGTCTTGCATGTGCTTATCTGTGGTGACAATGGGATATTCACGTGATCCACTTGATGTATGTTTTGGTGATCAACTTGCGAGTTCTGTGACCTCGTGAACTTATGCATAGGGGTTGGCACACGTTTTCGTCTTGACTCTCTAGTAGAAACTTTGGGGCACTCTTTGAAGTTCTTTGTGTTGGTTGAATAGATGAATCTGAGATTGTGTGATGCATATCGTATAATCATACCCACGGATACTTGAGGTGATATTGGAGTGTCTAGTTGACATTAGGGTTTTGGTTGATTTGTGTCTTAAGGTGTTATTCTAGTATGAACTCTAGGATAGATCGAATGGAAAGAATAGCTTCGTGTTATTTTACTACAGACTCTTGAATAGATGATCAGAAAGAATAACTTTGAGGTGGTTTCATACCCTACAATAATCTCTTTGTTTGTTCTCCGCTATTAGTGACTTTGGAGTGACTCTTTGTTGCATGTTGAGGGATGGTTATATGATCCAATTATGTTATTATTGTTGAGAGAACTTGCACTAGTGAAAGTATGAAGCCTATGCCCTGTTTCAACGCATTGCAATACCGTTTTCGCTCACTTTTACCACTAGTTACCTTGTTGTTTTTATATTTTCAGATTAGAAAAACATATATCTACCATCCATATTGCACCTGTATCACCATCTCTTCGTCGAACTAGTGCACCTATACAATTTACCATTGTATTGGGTGTGTTGGGGACACAAGAGACGCTTTGTTATTTGGTTGCAGGGTTGTTTGAGAGAGACCATCTTCATCCTACGCCTCTCATGGATTGATAAACCTTAGGTCATCCACTTGTGGGAAATTTGCTACTGTCCTACAAACCTCTGCACTTGGAGTCCCAACAACGTCTACAAGAAGAAGGTTGTGTAGTAGACATCAAGCTCTTTTTTGGCGCCGTTGCCGGGGAGGCAAGTGCTTGAAGGTATATCTTTAGATCTTGCAATCGAATCTTTTCGTTTCTTGTTTTATCACTTGTTTAGTTTACAAAATAAAATTACAAAAAATGGAATTGAAGTTGCCTCATATGCTTCATCTTTTTAATGTCTTTCGTGAAAATAAGGATTCCGATAATTGTGCCAAAATGCTAGAAGAAGAATGCATTAAAATGTTTGGCACTAAATCTTTGAATGATGAGCATTATTGCAATGTTGTTAGTACGAACTCTTTGAATATCCATGTACTAATGATGATTGCACTAGTCATGATGAAAATGTCTCTTATAAGCATGTCAATTTTTGTGGAGTGCATAGACTTTGCAAGTGCACACCAAATAGGGAAGATAGATTTTGCAAGAGACATAAGTATTTAGAAACTAAATGGTTGCAAGAAAGGCTAGATGTTTGTGCTGGAAATTTAAATTTTCTTAGCCATCCTTGTGAACTTTGCAATGAACGTGGTCATTTAAATATCCAATGCAAGTTGTTTCATGATCGAATCATGTCCAAAAATTGTGATGACTTGATTTCCCTTGCGCATCATAATGTACTTAGTTTGCTTGTCGGTTATGAAGAAATGAAACGTATAACTAAGGTTATTCCAGAATTTGCCCTTGATAAGGTTCTTGATTTTGATCTAGAGGAAATTTATATGTATTTTGCGGTGAATTTCATTGAAAATCCTTATATTGCCAATTACATAAAGACAAGCAAACAAATAGAAGATGAAGAGAATACTAAGGAAAGGGAAGAGACTTCCCAATATCCTCCTATTCTTTCTTATGATGAATCAGGTAATGAGGAGGAGCCTTCTATTCAACCAATCTCATTAATAAGGAGCTCCAAAAAGAGGATTAAACCCACACATAATATGAAGAAGAAAAAGAAAAGACGGAGAAGCAAAGGTAAAAAGGTATCCCTCCCAAATGATGTTGCTCCTATTACTCATTGTGATGATGATAATTGCTATATTATTGGTGCTATCCATACTATTAATGATGAGAGTGATTATGCCTATGATATGAAAAGGCCCAAGCTTGGGGATGCTATGTTTGATGAGAATGACATGTTTGAGAATTTATTTTCTGCAATTAATGTTTGTCCCAAGCTTGGGGATGCTATGTTTAATGAAGATGATATTTTTAGTCTCCCAAGTTTTTATGAGAAAATTTATTATGGTGATAGCATGCCTCCTATTTATGATGATTACATTGATGAAAGTGGGTTTGGAAGAATGTCAACTTTAGGAAGTAATGATCCCACTATTTTTGAGGATGTTGAATCTTATTGTGATAATTTTAAAAGTGGATTTGGAGAGGTCATGACTTTATTTAGTAATGATTCCACTATCTTGGAAGAGGTTTCAATTGATTATGATGAGAACAAAGTTGCTACTTATGATGATTATTGTGATGATACATATGCTACAAAAAGTAGTGATGATTATATTTATAAAACTTGTCATGATTACCCTTTTTCTGAACATTACTCTTTCAATGTGTAAACAATTTATAGTGTTCGAGTTTCTTACGATACTCCCACTATTCCGAATGAGAAGAATTTTGCTTATGTGGAGAATAGTAAATTTTCTATGCTTGTAGATCATGAAAAGAATGTTTTATGTGATGGTTATATTGTTGAATTCATTCATGATGCTACTGAAAATTACTATGAGGGAGGAACATATGCTTGTAGGAATTGCAATAATATCAAGTTTCCTCTCTATGTGTTGAAAATCTTGAAGTTATCCTTGTTTTACCTTCCTATGCAAGTTGATTCTTGTTCCCACAAGTTGTTTGCTCACAAAATCCCTATGCATAGGAAGTGATTTAGACTTAAATGTGCTTGTAATATGCTTCATGATGCTCCCGTTATGTTTCAATTCTTATCTTTTATGTGAGCATCATTGAAATTATCATGCCTAGCTAAAAAAGGCAATAAAGAAAAGCGCTTGTTGGGAGATAACCCAACATTTAACCCTACTGTTTTTGTGTGTCCTTGTGATTAAGCTACTATATTAATCATGTTTTATAGCTTTTGTTTCAATAAAGTGCCAAGTAAAGCCTTTAGGATCTTCTTGGGTGATTGTTGTTTGATCTTTCTGATAAAAACAGAAAGTATGCGCTCACGAAGATAATTTTCATGTTTTACCAGAGAGGAATAAAATACCAATTCCAACTGAAGTAGATCAATATACAAATTTTCCTGGTCTTCCTAATTTTTCAGAATTTTTGGAGTTACAGAAGTATTCGAAACCTCCAGATTTCTACAGAATATTCTGTTTTTGACAGATTCTATTTTCTATGTGTTGTTTGCTTATTTTGATGAATCTATGGGTAGTATCGGAGGCTATGTACCATAGAGAAATTGGAATAAAGTAGATACTACACCAATATGAATTTAGAATGTGTTCACAATAGTACCCTTAGTGGTTATTTATTTTCTTATACTAACGGAGCTTACGAGTTTTCTGTTGAGTTTTGTGTTGTGAAGTTTTCAAGTTTTGGGTAAAGATTCGATGGACTATGGAATAAGGAGTGAAAAGAGCCTAAGCTTGGGGATGCCCTGGAAGGCATCCCCTCTTTCGTCTTCGTTCATCGGTAACTTTACTAGAGGCTATATTTTTATTCACCACATGATATGTGTTTTGCTTGGAGCGTCATTTTATTTCCTTTTGTTTTGCTTGTTGTTTGAATAAAATACCAAGATCTGAAATTCTTAAATGTTGGAGAGTCTTCACATAGTTGCATAATTATTCGACTACTCATTGATCTTCACTTATATCTTTTGGAGTAGTTTGTCGTTTGCTCTAGTACTTCACTTATATCTTTTAAGAGCATAGCGGTAGTTTTATTTTATAGAAATTATTGATGTCTCATGCTTCACTTATATTATTTTGAGAGTCCTTTAGAACAGCATGATAGTTTGCTTTGATTATGAAATTAGTCCTAATATGATAGGCATCCAAGAGGGATATAATAAAAACTTTCATATAAAGTGCGTTGAATACTATGAGAAGTTTGATACTTGATAATTGTTTTGAGATATAAAGATGGTGATATTATAGTCGTGCTAGTTGAGTAATTGTGAAATTGAGAAATACTTGTGTTGAGGTTTAAGAGTCTCGTAGCATGCACGTATGGTAAACGTTGTGTGACAAATTTGAAGCATGAGGTGTTCTTTGATTGCTTTCCTTATGAGTGGCGGTCGGGGACGAGCGATGGTCTTTTCCTACCAATCTGTCCCCCTAGGAGCATGCGCGTAGTGCTTGGTTTTGATGACTGGTAGATTTTTGCAATAAGTATGTGAGTTCTTTATGAATAATGTTGAGTCCATGGATTATACGCACTCTCACTAGTCCATCATTGCTAGCCTCTTCGGTACTGTGCATTGCCCTATCTCACCTCGAGAGTTGGTGCAAACTTCGCCGGTGCATCCAAACCCCGTGATATGATACGCTCTATCACACATAAGCCTTCTTATATCTTCCTCAAAATAGCCACCATACCTACCTATTATGGCATTGCCATAGCCATTCCGAGATATATTGCCATGCAACTTTCCACCGTTCCGTTTATTATGACACGCTCCATCATTGTCATATTGCTTTGCATGATCATGAAGTTGACATCGTATTTGTGGCAAAGCCACCCTCATAATTCTTTCATACATGTCACTCTTGATTCATTGCACATCCCGGTACACCGCCGGAGGCATTCACATAGAGTTATATTTTGTTCTAAGTATTGAGTTGTAATTCTTGAGTTGTAAGTAAATAAAAGTGTGATGATTTTCATTATTAGAGCATTGTCCCATGTGAGGAAAGGATGATGGAGACTATGATTCCCCAAAAAATTGGGATGAGATTCCTATATATATATATATATATAAGGTCGTGCTATTCGTCATCCTGGGTGAGGAATAGTTATTCTTCACCCCTCTCTATTTTGACATCAATACACCGTATTTTTACGTTTCGTAAATTTTTTCGTATTTCATACATAAAAAGAGAACGTAATAAAGGATGTACTCACCGTAAAAATTATTTTATGTTATGTAAAATTACGAATGTAAAAACATAGTGTAAAACATACATAAAATGTGATTTTTATGGTCTTATAATCTATATTTTTGTTCTTTATACCAAATTTTACATATTGAATCAATATGCATGTAACTATTTATATTCTAAACATAATTTATTTGGGAAGCGATCGTAAGATTACCTCGGGTGAAGAATAACTTATTCTGCACCCTGGGTGATAAATAGTAATATGTATATGGGCCAAAGAAGACCAAAAAAGAGGCCATAAAAAAGGGCCCAAATAAAAAATGAGAGAAAAAGAGAGAAGGGGCAATGTTACTATCCTTTTTCCACACTTGTGCTTCAAAGTAGCACCATGATCTTCATGATAGAGAGTCTCTTATTTTGTCACTTTCATATACTAGTGGGAATTTTTCATTGTAGAACTTGGCTTGTATATTCCAATGATGGGCTTCCTGAAAATGCCCTAGGTCTTCATGAGCAAGCAAGTTGGATGCACACCCCCACTTAGTTTCTTTAGTTGAGCTTTCATATATTTATAGCTCTAGTGCATCTGTTGCATGGCAATCCCTACTCCTTGCATTGACATCAATTGATGGGCATCTCCATAGCCCGTTGATTAGCCACGTCAATGTGAGACTTTATCCTTTTTTTTCTTCTCACACAACCTACATCATAATATTCTATTCCATCCATAGTGCTATGTCCATGGCTCGCGCTCATATATTGCGTGAAAGTTGAAAGCGTTTGAAAAGGCTAAGTATGAAACAATTGCTTGGCTTGTCATCGGGGTTGTGCATGATGGGAGCACTTTGTGTGATGAAAATGAAGCATGGCCAAACTATATGATTTTGTAGGGATAAGCTTTCTTTGGCTATGTTATTTTGATAAGACATAATTGCTTGGTTAGCATGCTTGAAGTATTATTATTTTTATGTCAACATTAAACTTTTGTATTGAATCTTGCGGATCTGAACATTCATGCCACAATAAATAAAATTACATTGATAATTATGCTAGGTAGCATTCCACATCAAAAATTCTGTTTTTATCATTTAGCTACTCGAGGACGAGCAGGAATTAAGCTTGGGGATGCTTGATACGTCTCCAATGTATCTATAATTTTTGGTTGTTTCATGCTATTATATTATCAAACTTGGATATTTTATATGCATTTATATGCTATTTTATATGATTTTTGGGACTAACCTATTAACCTAGAGCCCAGTGCCAGTTTCTGTTTTTTCCTTGTTTTTGAGTTTTACAGAAAAGGAATGCCAAACGGAGTCCAATTGACGTGCCAATTTTTGATGATTTTTTATGGACCAAAAGAAGCCCCCGGAGTAAAAGAGTTGGGCCAGAAGAGTCCGGGGCCGTCCACGAGGGTGGGGGTGGTGCCCTACCCCCTCGGGCGCACCGCCCTATCTCGTGGATGACTCGGGGACCCCCTGACTTGTTCGCGATGCCAAAAATTCCTATAAATACATAAACCTCCAGAAAATAACCTAGATCAGGAGTTCCGCCGCTGCAAGCCTCTGTAGCCACCGAAAACCAATCTGGACCCGTTCCGGCACCCTGCCGGAGGGGGAAATCCCTCTCCGGTGGCCATCTTCATCATCCTGACGCTCTCCATGACGAGAAGGGAGTAGTTCACCCTCGGGGCTTAGGGTATGTACCAGGAGCAATGTGTTTGATCTCTCTCTCTCTCTATTGGGGAACGTTGCAGAAAACAAAAAAAATTCCTACGTTTCACCAAGATCAATCTATGGAATCAACTAGAAACAAGAGGAGAGTGCATCTACATACCCTTGTAGATCGCGAGCGGAAGCGTTCAAGAGAACGGGGATGATGGAGTCGTACTCGCCGTGATCCAAATCACCGATGACCAAGTGCCGAACGGACGGCACCTTCGTGTTCAACACACGTACGGAGCGGATGACGTCTCCTCCTTCTTGATCCAGCAAGGGGGAAGGAGAGGTTGATGAAGATCCAGCAGCACGACGGCGTGGTGGTGGATGCAGCAGTGATCGCAGCAGGGCTTCGCCGAGCTTCTGCGAGAGGGAGAGGTGTAGCAGGGGAGAGGGAGGCGCCAAGACTTGAGGTTTTTGGCTGCCCTCCCTCCCCCCTTTATATAGGCCCCCTAGGGGGGTGCGCCGTCCCTAGGAGATGGGATCTCCTAGGGGGGCAGCGGCCAAGGGGGTGGAGTACCCCCCAAGGCAAGTGGAGGCGCCCCCTCCCCTAGGGTTCCCAACCCTAGGTGCATGGGGGGCCCAAGGGGGGCGCACCAGCCCACCAGGGGCTGGTTCCCCTCCCCACTTCAGCCCATGGGGCCCTCCGGGATAGGTGGCCCCACCCGGTGGACCCCCGGGACCCTTCCGGTGGTCCCGATACAATACCGGTGACCCCCGAAACTCTCCCGATGGTCGAAACTGCACTTCCTATATATAATTCTTCACCTCCGGACCATTCCGGAACTCCTCGTGACGTTCGGGATCTCATCCGGGACTCCGAACAACTTTCGGGTTACTACATACTCATATCTCTACAACCCTAGCGTCACTGAACCTTAAGTGTGTAGACCCTACGGGTTCGGGAGACATGCAGACATGACCGAGAAGCCTCTCCGGTCAATAACCAACAGCGGTATCTGGATACCCATGTTGGATCCCACATGCTCCACGATGATCTCATCGGATGAACCACGATGTCGAGGATTCAATCAATCCGTATACGATTCCCTTTGTCAATCGGTACGTTACTTGCCCGAGACTCGATCGTCGGTATCCCAATACCTCGTTCAGTCTCGTTACTGGCAAGTCACTTTACTCGTACCGTAATGCATGATCCCGTGATCAACCACTTGATCACTTTGAGCTCATTGTGATGATGCATTACCGAGTGGGCCCAGAGATACCTCTCCGTCATACGGAGTGACAAATCCCAGTCTCGATTCGTGCCAACCCAACAGACACTTTCGGAGATACATGTAATGTACCTTTATAGTCACCCAGTTACGTTGTGACGTTTGGCACACCCAAGGAACTCCTACGGTATCCGGGAGTTGCACAATCTCATGGTCTAAGGAAATGATACTTGACACTCAGAAAAGCTACAGCAAACGAACTACACGATCTTTGAGCTAAGCTTAGGATTGGGTCTTGTCCATCACATCATTCTCCTAATGATGTGGTCCCGTTATCAATGACATACCCATGTCTATAGCCAGGAAACCATGACTATTTGTTGATCAACGAGCTAGTCAACTAGAGGCTCACTAGGGACACATTGTGGTTTATGTATTCACACATGTATTACGATTTCCGGATAATACAATTATAGCATGAATAATAGACAATTATCATGAACAAGGAAATATAATAATCATTTATTATTGCCTCTAGGGCATATTTCCAACAGTCTCCCACTTGCACTAGAGTCAATCATCTAGTTACATTGTGATGAATCGAACACCCATGGAATTCTGGTGTTGATCATGTTTTGCTCTAGGCAGAGGTTTAGTCAACGGATCTGCTACATTCAGGTCCATATGTACTTTACAAATTTCTATGTCTCCATTTTGAACACTTTCACGAATGGAGTTGAAGCGACGCTTGATATGCCTGGTCTTCCTGTGAAACCTGGGCTCCTTGGCAAGGGCAATAGCTCCAGTGTTGTCACAGAAGAGAGTCATCGGCCCCGACGCATTGGGTATGACTCCTAGGTCGGTAATGAACTCCTTCACCCAGACTACTTCGTGTGCTGCCTCCGAGGCTGCCATGTACTCCGCTTCACATGTAGATCCCGCCACAACGCTTTGCTTGCAACTGCACCAGCTTACTGCCCCACCATTCAAAATATACACGTATCCAGTTTGTGACTTAGAGTCATCCAGATCTGTGTCGAAGCTAGCATCGACGTAACCCTTTACGACAAGCTCTTCGTCACCTCCATAAACGAGAAACATGTCCTTAGTCATTTTCAGGTACTTCAGGATATTCTTGACCGCTGTCCAGTGTTCCTTGTCGGGATTGCTTAGATACCTTCCTACCAAACTTACGGCAAGGTTTACATCAGGTCTGGTACACAGCATGGCATACATAATAGACCCTATGGCTGAGGCATAGGGGATGACACTCATCTCTTCTATATCTTCTGCCGTGGTCGGACATTGAGCTGAGCTCAATTTCACACCTTGCAACACAGGCAAGAACCCCTTCTTAGACTGATCCATATTGAACTTCTTCAATATCTTATCAAGGTATGTGCTTTGTGAAAGACCTATGAGGCGTCTTGATCTATCTCTATAGATCTTGATGCCTAATATATAAGCAGCTTCTCCAAGGTCCTTCATTGAAAAACTCTTATTCAAGTAGGCCTTAATGCTGTCCAAAAGTTCTATATCATTTCCCATCAAAAGTATGTCATCTACATATAATATGAGAAATGCTACAGAGCTCCCACTCACTTTCTTGTAAACGCAGGATTCTCCATAAGTCTGCATAAACCCAAACGCTTTGATCATCTCATCAAAGCGAATGTTCCAACTCCGAGATGCTTGCACCAGCCCATAAATCGAGCGTTGGAGCTTGCACACCTTGTCAGCATTCTTAGGATCGACAAAACCTTCCGGCTGCATCATATACAATTCTTCCTTAAGGAAACCATTAAGGAATGCCGTTTTGATGTCCATTTGCCATATCTCATAATCATAGAATGTGGCAATTGCTAACATGATTCGGACAGACTTCAGCTTCGCTATGGGTGAGAAAGTCTCATCGTAGTCAACCCCTTGAACTTGTCGATAACCCTTAGCGACAAGCCGAGCTTTATAGATGGTCACATTACCATCCGCGTTTGTCTTCTTCTTAAAGATCCATTTATTTTCTATGGCTCGCCGATAAACGAGCAAGTCAGTCAAAGTCCATACTTTGTTTTCATACATGGATCCTATCTAGGATTTCATGGCTTCCAGCCATTTTTCAGAATCTGGGCCTGCCATCGCTTATTCATAGTTCGAAGGTTCACCGTTTTCTAACAACATGATTTCCAAGACAGGGTTGCCGTACCACTCTGGTGCGGAACGTGTCCTTGTGGACCTACGAAGTTCAGTAGCAACTTGATCTAAAGTTTCATGATCATCATCATTAACTTCCTCTCTAGTCGGTGCAGGCACCTCAGGAACATTTTCCTATGTTGCGCCACTTTCCGGTTCAAGAGGTAATACTTCATCGAGTTCTACTTTCCTCCCACTTACTTCCTTCGAGAGAAACTCTTTCTCTAGAAAGGATCCATTCTTGGAAACAAAGATCTTGCCTTCGGATCTGAGGTAGAAGGTATACCCAAGAGTTTCTTTAGGGTATCCTATGAAGACGCATTTTTCCGACTTGGGTTCGAGCTTTTCAGGTTGAAGTTTCTTGACATAAGCATCGCATCCCCAAACTTTTAGAAACAACAGCTTAGGTTTCTTCCCAAACCATAATTCATACGGTGTCGTCTCAACGGATTTTGACGGAGCCCTATTTAAAGTGAATGCGGCAGTCTCTAAAGCATAGCCCCAAAATGATAGTGGTAAATCGGTAAGAGACATCATAGATCGCACCATATCTAATAGAGTGTGATTACGACGTTCGGACACACCATTACGCTGAGGTGTTCCAGGCGGCATGAGTTGTGAAACTATTCCACATTTTTTTAAGTGTGTGCCAAATTCGTGACTCAAGTATTCTCCCCCATGATCTGATCGCAAGAACTTGATTTTCCTGTCACGTTGATTCTCAACCTCACTCTGAAATTCCTTCAACTTTTCAAAGGTCTCAGACTTGTGTTTCATTAAATAGACATACCCATATCTACTCAAGTAATCAGTGAGGGTGAGAACATAACGATAGCCACCGCGAGCCTCAACACTCATTGGACCGCACACATTAGTATGTATGATTTCCAATAAGTTGGTTGCTCACTCCATTGTTCCTGAGAACGGAGTCTTGGTCATTTTACCCATGAGGCATGGTTCACACGTGTCAAATGATTCTTAATCAAGAGACTCTAAAAGTCCATCTGCATGGAGCTTCTTCATGCGTTTGACACCTATGTGACCAAGGCGGCAATGCCACAAGTATGTGGGACTATCATTATCAACCTTACATCTTTTGGTATTCACACTATGAATATGTGTAGCATTACGCTCGAGATTCATTAAGAATAAACCATTCACCATCGGAGCATGACCATAAAACATATCTCTCATATAAATAGAACAACCATTATTCTTGGATTTAAATGAGTAGCCATCTCGAATTAAACGAGATCCTGATACAATGTTCATGCTCAAAGCTGGCACTAAATAACAATTATTGAGGTTTAAAACTAATCCCGTAGGTAAATGTAGAGGTAGCGTGCCGACGGCGATCACATTGACCTTGGAACCATTCCCGACGCGCATCGTCACCTCATCCTTCGTCAGTCTCCGCTTATTCCGCAGCTCCTGCTTTGAGTTACAAATGTGAGCAACTGCACCGGTATTAAATACCCAGGAGCTACTACGAGTATTGGTAAGGTACACATCAATTACATGTATATCACATATACCTTTCATGGTGCCGGCCTTCTTGTCCGCTAAGTATTTGGGGCAGTTCCTCTTCCAGTGACCACTTCCCTTGCAATAAAAGCACTCAGTCTCGGGCTTAGGTCCATTCGTTGGCTTCTTCCCGGCAGCTTGCTTACCGGGCGCGGCAACTCCCTTGCCGTCCTTCTTGAAGTTCTTCTTACCCTTGCCTTTCTTGAACTTAGTGGTTTTATTCACCATCAACACTTGATGTTCCTTTTTGACTTCTACCTCTGCTGATTTCAGCATTGCAAATACTTCAGGAATGGTCTTTTCCATCCCCTGCATATTGAAGTTCATCACAAAGCTCTTGTAGCTCGATGGAAGCGACTGAAGGATTCTGTCAATGACCGCGTCATCCGGGAGATTAACTCCCAGCTGAGTCAAGCGGTTATGCAACCCAGACATTTTGAGTATGTGCTCGCTGACAGAACTATTTTCCTCCATCTTACAGCTGAAGAACTTGTCGGAGACTTCATATCTCTCGACCCGGGCATGAGCTTGAAAAACCATTTTCAGCTCTTCAAACATCTCATATGCTCCGTGTCTCTCAAAACGCTTTTGGAGCCCTGGTTCTAAGCTGTAAATCATGCCGCACTGAACGAGGGAGTAATCATCAGCACGTGTCTGCCAAGCGTTCATAATGTCTTGCTCTGCAGGGAAAGCAGGTGCTTCACCTAGCAGTGCTCGTAGGACATAATCTTTCTTGGCAGCTATGAGGATGATCCTCAGGTTCCGGACCCAGTCCGTATAGTTGCTGCCATCGTCTTTCAGCTTGGTTCTCTCTAGGAACGTGTTGAAGTTGAGGACAACGTTGGCCATTTGATCTACAAGACATATTGTAAAGATTTTAGACTAAGTTCATGATAATTAAGTTCATCTAATCAAATTATTCAATGAACTCCCACTCAGATAGACATCCCTCCAGTCATCTAAGTATAACATGATCCGAGTTAACTAGGCCATGTCCGATCATCACGTGAGACGGACTAGTCAACATCGGTGAACATATTCATGTTGATCGTATCTTCTATACGACTCATGCTCGACCTTTCGGTCTTCTGTGTTCCGAGGCCATGTCTGTACATGCTAGGCTCGTCAAGTCAACCTAAATGTTTGCATGTGTAAATCTGTCTTACACCCGTTGTATGTGAACATTGGAATCTATCACACCCGATCATCACGTGGTGCTTCGAAACAACGAACTGTCGCAACGGCGCACAGTTAGGGGGAACACTTTCTTGAAATTATTATGAGGGATCATCTTATTTACTACCGTCGTTCTAAGTAAACAAGATGCAAAAACATGATAAACATCACATGCAATCAAATAATAGTGACATGATATGGCCAATATCATATAGCTCTTTGATCTCCATCTTGGGGCTCCATGATCATCTTGTCACCGGCATGACACCATGATCTCCATCATCATGATCTCCATCATCGTGTCTCCATGAGGTTGCTCACCAACTATTACTTCTACTACTATGGCTAACATGTTTAGCAATAAAGTAAGTAATTTACATGGCGTTTCTCAATGACACGCAGGTCATACAAAAAATAAAGACAACTCCTATGGCTCCTGCCGGTTGTCATACTCATCGACATGCAAGTCGTGATTCCTATTACAAGAACATGACCTCATACATCACATATATATCATTCATCATTCATCACAACTTTGGCCATATCACATCACATGACACTTGCTGCAAAAACAAGTTAGACGTCCTCTAATTGTTGTTGCAAGTTTTACGTGGCTGCAATAGGGTTCTAGCAAGAACGTTTTCTTACCTACGCCAAAACCACAATGTGAATTGCCAATTTCTATTTACCCTTCATAAGGACCCTATTCGTCGAATCTAATCCGACTAAAGTGGGAGAGACAGACACCCGCCAGCCACCTTATGCA
Organism: Triticum urartu; assembly: GCF_003073215.2. Taxonomy (NCBI): domain Eukaryota; kingdom Viridiplantae; phylum Streptophyta; class Magnoliopsida; order Poales; family Poaceae; genus Triticum; species Triticum urartu. The sequence goes on along the minus strand of NC_053026.1, from coordinate 51,997,870 downwards.
ACAAGTGCATGTCAATCGGTGGAACCGGTCTCACGTAAGCGTATGTGTAAGGTTGGTCCGGGCCGCTTCATCCCACGATGCCGCCGAATCAAGATAAGACTAGTAACAGCAAGCAAATTGACAATATCGACGCCCGCAACTACTTTGTGTTCTACTTGTGCATAGTAACTACGCATAGACCTAGCTCATGATGCCACTGTTGGGGAACGTTGCAGAAAACAAATTTTTTTCCTACGTTTCACCAAGATCAATCTATGGAGTCAACTAGCAATGAGAGGAGAGTGCATCTACATACCCTTGTAGATCGCGAGCGGAAGCGTTCAAGAGAACGGGGATGATGGAATCGTACTCGCCGTGATCCAAATCACCGATGACCAAGTGCCGAACGAACGGCACCTCCACGTTCAACACACGTACGGAGCAGATTACGTCTCCTCCTTCTTGATCCAGCAAGGGGGAAGGAGAGTTTGATGAAGATCCAGCAGCACGATGGCGTGGTGGTGGATGCAGCAGTGATCGCAGCAGGGCTTCGCCGAGCTTCTGCGAGAGGGAGAGGTGTAGCAGGGGAGAGGGAGGTGCCAAGACTTGAGGTTTTTGGCTGCCCTCCCTCCCCCTTTATATAGGCCCCCTAGGGGGTGCGTCGGCCCTAGGATATGGGATCTCCTAGGGGGCGGCGGCCAAGGGGGTGGAGTACCCCCCAAGGCAAGTGGAGGCGCCCCCTCCCCTAGGGTTCCCAACCCTAGGCGCATGGGGGGGCCAAGGGGGGCGCACCAGCCCACCAGGGGCTGGTTCCCCTCCCCACTTCAGCCCATGGGGCCCTCCGGGATGGGTGGCCCCACCCGGTGGACCCCCGGGACCCTTCCGGTGGTCTCGGTACAATACCGATGACCCCCGAAACTCTCCCGATGGCCGAAACTACACTTCCTATATATAATTCTTCACCTCCGGACCATTCCGGAACTCCTCGTGATGTCCGGGATCTCATCCGGGACTCCGAAAAACTTTCGGGTTACTACATACTCATATCTCTACAATCCTAGCGTCACCGAACCTTAAGTGTGTAGACCCTATGGGTTCGGGAGACATGCAGACATGACCGAGAAGCCTCTCCGGTCAATAACCAACAGCGGTATCTGGATACCCATGTTGGCTCCCACATGCTCCACGATGATCTCATCGGATGAACCACGATGTCGAGGATTCAATCAATCCGTATACGATTCCCTTTGTCAATCGGTACGTTACTTGCCCGAGACTCGATCGTCGGTATCCCAATACCTCGTTCAGTCTCGTTACCGGCAAGTCACTTTACTCGTACCGTAATTCATGATCCCGTGATCAACCACTTGATCACTTTGAGCTCATTGTGATGATGCATTACCGAGTGGGCCCAGAGATACCTCTCCTTCATACGGAGTGACAAATCCCAGTCTCGATTCGTGCCAACCCAACAGACACTTTCGGAGATACCTGTAATGTACCTTTATAGTCACCCAGTTGCGTTGTGACGTTTGGCACACCCAAGGCACTCCTACGGTATCCGGGAGTTGCACAATCTCATGGTCTAAGGAAATGATACTTGACACTCAGAAAAGCTACAGCAAACGAACTACACGATCTTTGAGCTAAGCTTAGGATTGGGTCTTGTCCATCACATCATTCTCCTAATGATGTGATCCCGTTATCAATGACATCCCCATGTCTATAGCCAGGAAACCATGACTATTTGTTGATCAACGAGCTAGTCAACTAGAGGCTCACTAGGGACACATTGTGGTCTATGTATTCACACATGTATTACGATTTCCGGATAATACAATTATAGCATGAATAATAGAGAATTATCATGAATGAGGAAATATAATAATCATTTATTATTACCTCTAGGGCATATTTCCAACACTCTCTCTCTCTCGTGTTCTTGATTTGACACGATCTTGATGTATCGCGAGCTTTGCTATTATAGTTGGATCTTATGATGTTTCTCCCCCTCTACTCTCTTGTAATGGATTGAGTTTTCCCTTTGAAGTTATCTTATCGGATTGAGTCTTTAAGGATTTGAGAACACTTGATGTATCTCTTGCATGTGCTTATCTATGGTGACAATGGGATATTCACGTGATCCACTTGATGTATGTTTTGGTGATCAACTTGCGAGTTCCGTGACCTCGTGAACTTATGCATAGGGGTTGGCACACGTTTTCGTCTTGACTCTCCGGTAGAAACTTTGGGGCACTCTTTGAAGTTCTTTGTGTTGGTTGAATAGATGAATCTGAGGTTGTGTGATGCATATCATATAATCATACCCACGGATACTTGACGTGACATTGGAGTATCTAGGTGACATTAGGGTTTTGGTTGATTTGTGTCTTAAGGTGTTATTCTAGTACGAACTCTAGGATAGATCAAACGGAAAGAATAGCTTCGTGTTATTTTACTATGGACTCTTGAATAGATCGATTAGAAAGAATAACTTTGAGGTGGTTTCGTACCCTACAATAATCTCTTCGTTTGTTCTCCGCTATTAGTGACTTTGGAATGACTCTTTGTTGCATGTTGAGGGATAGTTATATGATCCAATTATCTTATTATTGTTGAGAGAACTTGCACTAGTGAAAGTATGAACCCTATGCCTTGTTTCAACACATTGCAATACCATCTTCGCTCACTTTTACCACTAGTTACCTTGCTGTTTTTATATTTCATATTACAAAAACCTGTATATACCATCCATATTGCACTTGTATCACCATCTCTTCGCCGAACTAGTGCACCTATACAATTTACCATTGTATCGAGTGTGTTGGGGACACAAGAGACGCTTTGTTATTTGGTTGCAGGGTTGTTTGAGAGAGACCATCTTCATCCTACGCCTCTCACGGATTGATAAACTTTAGGTCACCCACTTGAGGGAAATTTGCTACTGTCCTACAAACCTCTGCACTTGGAGGCCCAACAACGTCTACAAGAAGAAGGTTGTGTAGTAGACATCGTGGTGTCATGTGAACGTCGACTACATGACACTTCACCATTATTTGGGCCTAGGGGAAGGCATTGAGAAGTAATAAGTAGATGATGGGTTGCTAGAGTGACGGAAGCTTAAACCCTAGTTTATGTGTTGCTTCGTAAAGGGCTGATTTGGATCCATATGTTTCATGCTATGGTTAGGTTTACTGTAGGATCGAAAGTATGTCTAGAGGGGGGGGTGATTAGACTACTTGACCAAATAAAAACTTAAATTTTTCTAATTTTAGTTCTTGGAAGATTTTAGCTATTGTAGGACAAGTCAAGCAATCATCACACAATTCAAGCAAGCATGCAAAGAGTATATTGGCAGCGGAAAGTAAAGCATGCAACTTGCAAGAATGTAAAGGGAAGGGTTTGGAGAATTCAAACGCAATTGGAGACACGGATGTTTTTCCCGTGGTTCGGATAGGTGGTGCTATCCTACATCCACGTTGATGGAGATTTCAACCCACGAAGGGTAACGGTTGCGCGAGTCCACGGAGGGCTCCACCCACGAAGGGTAATGGTTGCGCGAGTCCACGGAGGGCTCCACCCACGAAGGGTCCACGAAGAAGCAACCACCCACGAAGGGTCCACGAAGAAGCAACCTTGTCTATCCCACCATAGCCATCGCCCATGAAGGACTTGCCTCACTAGCGGTAGATCTTCACGAAGTAGGCGATCTCCTTGCCCTTACAAACTCCTTGGTTCAACTCCACAATCTTGTCGGAGGCTCCCAAGTAACACCTAGCCAATCTAGGAGACACCACTCTCCAAGAAGTAACAAATGGTGTGTAGCTAATGAACTCCTTGCTCTTGTGCTTCAAATGATAGTCTCCCCAACACTCAACTCTCTCTCATAGGATTTGGATCTTGTGGAAAGAAGATTTGAGTGGAAAGCAACTTGGGGAAGGCTAGAGATCAAGATTCATATGGTAGGAATGGAATATCTTGGTCTCAACACATGAGTAGGTGGTTCTCTCTCAGAACATATGAGTTGGAATTGTGTATGCGTTCTGATGGTTCTCTCCACGAATGAAGAGGAGGTGGAGGGGTATATATAGCCTCCACACAAAATCCAACCGTTACACACAGTTTTCCAATCTCGGTGGGACCGAATCAACAAACTCGGTCGGACCGAAAAGGTAAACCTAGTGACCGTTAGAGATTTTTGGTGGGACTGACATGCAACTCGGTAGGACCGATATGGTTAGGGTTTGGGCATAACGTAATCTTGGTGAGACCGATTACACAAACTCAGTGAGACCGAGTTTGGTAATAAGCTAACCAGAGAGTTGGTCAGGCAAACTCGGTGGGACCGATTTGCTCTTTCGGTGAAACCGAAAAGTTACAAAAAGGAAACACTGAATTTACATTGCAATCTCGGTGGGACCGATTCGCTCTTTCGGTGAGACCGAAAAGTTACGAAAGGGAAACAGAGAGTTTGCAATCCCATCTCGGTGAGACCGAGATCCCTATCGGTAGAACCGAATTGCTAGGGTTTGGCAGTGGCTTATGACAAGTGAAACTCGGTGGCGCCGGATAGAAAGAATCGGTAGAACCGAGTTTGGCTTAGGGTTTAGGTCATATGTGGATATGGGAAAGTAGTTGAGGGTTTTGGAGCATATCACTAAGCACATGAAGCAAAACGCTCATTAAGCAACACCTCATCCCTCCTTGATAGTATTGGCTTTTCCTAAAGACTCAATGTGATCTTGGATCACTAAAATATAAAATGAAGAGTCTTGAGCTTTTGAGCTTGAGCCAATCCTTTGTCCTTAGCATTTTGAGGGTTCCACTTTCACATCCATGCCATGCAAATCATTGAGCTCTCCTGAAATAGTCATCTTGGAATAGCATTAGCTCAATGAGCTATATGTTGTTATGAATTACCAAAACCACCTAGGGATAGTTGCACTTTCATTTACCTTAACTCTTCTTTCGTAGTTGCAGATGCTTGCGAGAGAGGTTAATCATAAGTGGGAGGCTTGTCCAAGGAAGGGAAGCACCCAAGCACCGGTCCACCCACATATCAAATTATCAAAGTAATGAACGTGAATCATATGAGCATGATGAAAACTAGTTTGACAACAATTCCCATGCGTCCTCGGGAGCACTTTGCTTTACATAAGAGTTCGTCCAGGCTTGTCCTTTGCTACAAAAAGGATTGGGCCACCTTGATGCACCTTAATTACTTTTATTACTTGTTACCCGTTACGATTTATCTTATCACAAAACTATCTGTTATCGATAATTTCAGTGCTTGCAGAGAATACCTTGCTGAAAACCGCTTGTCATTTTCTTCTGCTCCTCGTTGGGTTCGACACTCTCACTTATAGAAACGACTACGATAGATCCCCTATACTTGTGGGTCATCAAGACTCTTTTCTGGCACCGTTGCCGGGGAGTGAAGCGCCTTTGGTAAGGAAACATTTATATAGTGTGCTGAAATTTACTGTCACTTGTTACTATGGAAAATAATCCTTTGAGGGGTTTGTTCAGGGTATCTTCACCTCGACTGAAACCACAATTAGTTGCTCCTCAACCTACTACACCTACTGAAAATATTTATTATGAAATTCCTTCGAATATGATAGAGAATCTGCTAGCTAATCCTTATGCAGGAGATGGAACATTACATCCCGATATGCACCTAATCTATGTGGATGAAGTTTGTGGATTATTTAAGCTTGCAGGTATGCCCGAGGATGTTGTCAAGAAGAAGGTCTTCCCTTTATCTTTGAAGGGAAAGGCATTGACATGGTATAGGCTATTGGATGATATTGGATCATGGAACTACAACCGATTAAAATTGTAATTTCATCAGAAGTTTTATCCTATGCATCTGGTTCATCGTGATAGGATTTATATATATAATCTTTGGCCTCATGAAGGAGAAAGTATCGCTCAAGCTTGGGGGAGGCTTAAGTCAATGTTATGTTCATGCCCCAAGCATGAGCTCTCAAGAGAAATTATTATTCAAAATTTTTATGCTCAGCTTTCTCATAATGATCGATCCATGTCCGATACTTCTTGTATTGGTTACTATATGAAAAAGGATATTGAATTCAAATGGGATTTATTGGAAAGAATTAAACGCAACTCTGAAGATTGGGATCTCAACGAAGGTAAAAAGTTAGGTATAAACCTTAAGTTTGATTGTGTTAAATCTTTTATGGATACCAATGCTTTTCATGATTTTAGCACTAAATATGGACTTGACTCTGAGATAGTAGCTTCTTTTTGTGAATCTTTTGCTACTCATGTTGATCTCCCTAAGGAGAAGTGGTTTAAATATAATCCTCCCTTTGAAGTGAAAGTAGTAGAACCTATTAAAGTTGAAGAAGAAACTATTACGTATAAGTTGGTCCTATTGTTCCTACTGCTTATATTGAGAAACCACCTTTCCCTGTTAGAATAAAGGATCATGCTAAAGCTTCAACTATGGTCAACAAAAGTAATATTAAACTACCCAAACCCTCTGAAAAATTAAAGTTGAACCTAGTATTTCTATGGTTAAATATCTCTTGGTCGATAATATTGATGGGCATGTTATTTATTTCTATGATGAAGCTGCTAGAATTTCCAAACCCGATATGAAAGATAAACATAGACCTGATGTTGGCATGCCTGTTGTTTCTGTTAAAATAGGAGATCATTGTTATCATGGCTTATGTGATGTGGGGGGTAGTGTGAGTGCAATTCCTTATACCTTATATAAAGAAATTATGAATGATATTGCACCTGCTGAGATAGAAGATATTGATGTTACTATTAAGCTTGCTAATAGAGATACTATATCAGAATTTGGATTGTTAGAGATGTTGAAGTCTTGTGTGGGAAGATCAAATATCCTACTGATTTTCTTGTTCTTGGTTCCCCACAAGATAATTTTTGTCCCATTATATTTGGTAGACCTTTCTTTAATACTATTAATGCTAAGATAGACTGTGAGAAAGATATTGTTATTGTTGGTTGAGGGGATATGTCCCATGATTGTAATTTCTCTAAATTTTGTAGACAACCCCATGATAAAGAATTGCCTAGTAAGGATGAAATTATTGGTCTTGCTTCTATTGTCGTACCTCCTAATGATCCTTTAGAACAATATTTGCTAGACCATGAAAATGATATGTTTATGAATGAAAGAAGGGAAATAGATGAAATATTCTTCAATCAAGGACCCATTTTGAAACACAATTTTCCTGTTGAAATCCTTGGGGATCCTCCTCCACCTAAGGGAGATCCCGTGTTTGAGCTTAAACAATTACCTGATACTCTGAAATATGCTTATCTTGATGAAAAGAAGATATATCCTGTTATTATTAGTGCTAACCTTTCAGAGCATGAAGAAAAGAAATTGTTGAAAACCCTGAAGAAGCATCGTGCCGCTATTGGATATACTCTTGATGATCTTAAGGGCATTAGTCCCACTCTATGTCAGCACAAAATTAAATTGGAGAAAGATGCTAAACCGGTTGTTGATCATCAACGACGATTAAATCCTAAGATGAAAGAAGTGGTAAGAAAATAAATACTAAAGCTTCTGGGGGCAGGTATAATTTATCCTATTGCTGATAGTCAATGGGTAAGTCCTGTTCATTGTGTCCCGCTTGTCATTTTCTTCTGCTCCTCGTTGGTTCGACACTCTTACTTATCAAAAGGACTACGATAGATCCCCTATACTTGTGGGTCATCACGCCTCTTTGCTCTATGAATACCCCAAAAATCCAAAAACCCTAGGGGAGTCAACGAAACACAATTTCAGCCGCCGCAAGTTCCAGAAACACCAGATCCAATCTAGACACCATCACGGAGGGGTTCATCATCCTCACTGGTGCCTCTCCATGATGCGTGAGTAGTTCATTGTAGACCTTCGGGTCCGTAGTTATTAGCTAGATGGCTTCCTCTCTCTCTCTCTTTTGATTCTCAATACAATGCTATCTTGGAGATCTATTTGATGTAACTCTTTTTGTGGTGTGTTTGTCGGGATCTGATGAAGTTTGAGTTTATGATTAGATCTATTTTATCCATGAAAGCTATTTGAGTTTTGATCTCTTATATGCATGATTGCTTATAGCCTCGCATTTCTTCTTCGAATCTTTAGTTTTGTTAGGCCAACTAGATCGATTTTTCTTGCCATGGGAAGAGGTGCTTTGTGATGGGTTCGATCTCACGGTGCTCAATTCCAGTGACAGAAGGGGACATGACACGTATGTATCGGTGCTATTAAGGATAACAAGATGGGGGTCTATTTCTACATGAATAGATCTTGTCTACATCATGTCATCATTCTTATTTCATTACTCCGTTTCTCCATGAACTTAATACACTAGGTGCATGCTGGATAGTGGTCGATGTGTGGAGTAATAGTAGTAGATGCAGGCAGGAGTCGGTTTACTAATCTTGGACGTGATGCCTATATAATGATCATTGCAAAGATATCGTCATAATTATTTGAAGTCCTATCAATTTCCCAATAGTAATTGTGTTTACCCGTTGTATGCTATTTTTCTCGAGAGAAGCCACTAATGAAATCTACGGCCCTCGGGTCTATTCTTTACCATATTTGCTTTGAGATCTATTTTTATTCGCTTTTATTTTCAGATTTATTATTCCAAAAACCCAAAAATATCTTGCTGCAATGTTTTGTTATTTATTTTACTTTGCATTTTCGCGAGATCTATTTATCCAATCTACTACAAACCAATCTATCTTTTCACCTGAGAGGGATTGACAACCCTTCTTACGCGCCGAGTTGCAAGTATTTGTTCTTTGTGTGCAGGTACCGTTTACATAGTGTTGTGTGGTTCTCCTACTGGTTCCACAACCTTGCTCTCATCATTGAGGGAAATACTTACCGTAGTTGTGCTGCATCATCCCTTCCTCTTTTGGGAAAATACCGACGTGGTTCAAGCCACATCAGCCAGCTTGACAAGTTCCTGGAGTCCCAACTGAGGCTTGCAAACACACATGGTGAGTAATTTAGTTGTTTAGTAGCAGCAATGACAAGTTTGATAGTTTATAGCATATGATGACAATAGACATTAACACCAAAAATGCAGCAATTTTTTGACGGAACCTCGTCAGAGGGTGAGGAGCTCCCACATTCCATTAAAAAGAAGAGAGTTGGTCTAGTTAAAAGGAAAATCGAACCCAGTAATCGTACAAAGCATGATTTTTGACATAAAAACAGGCAAAAACCCAAACACCACAGCCACACTACCTAGCTTAACTAGGTTTGGGGCGTTGTCGAAGAAATCATACCCACAACACTAGGCGGCATACCCACTGTGACCCAGCGTTGGAGCGAAGCCAGAACACAAAGGGAAGCAAATATGGGCCTCACGGACCACACGGAGAACCCTGAAGCACATCATTGTCAAATGCGCTCGAAGTCACTAGCATCCCAATAGAGTAAGTCGGTGCCAACAACCCCACTCAAGCCTCATATTCCCAAAATGGTGCCTCCAAGGAGCAAAATTACGCTAAGAGACAACCATGACCATCCGATAAAGAAATGAACCGAGTTATCACCCAGAAGACGAACCCCGTGGTTGGAGACAGTTTGAGGCTCAATAGCAGCGCCTTCAAGATGGGAACGACGCAAAATAGCGTCGCTTATACCTCCTTTTAGTACCCCGCACCTATTTTCCTAGAGGTGACCCTGGGTTATCGAACCCATGAAAGGAAGATTCCCTTGAAAAGGTGGCCTCTACCAAGCTTATGTTAAAGGATCAATTCCACCTTTTGATCGGATCAATCAATCAAATGATGATTCAAACACTATAATAAAAAAAGGTACGAGTATGAGGTATTAATGCTTACAACCATGTATTTGTGTTGGGACCAGATATGATCTTAATTTGTGCGTTGGAAGTCACCATCAAGATCTGCTTGTTACGAACCGAAGTTCAAGATGTATCCAAATAACATCTTGACTAGCATGAGTCCCGCATCAAGAATCAGTTGTCCTACTGCAGGCCCTATTTGTGCCACAGGGTTGCCTCGATAATTAAGATAATGAAATCAGACAAGAGCTTTGGGTGTTTAATGACTACAGCTCATGAATCCCCAAGGATTGGATCCATGTTACCTACTGAACCTTAGCACATGTGTTCTATATAACACTTCATGTTCTCCTTGATCCTAGCCTTACCGTGGCTCGATCTCGATGATCCTGGGTACATGCAGGGATGAAGATCGCGTACAAGACAATAGACATCTATGGAATGGTTTTATTTCACACATACATATGTTAATTCAAAGCCCTTACATTGATCCCCACAACAAATACAGAGATTGCAAGGCCTATGCCTCCCCAGCCAACTTGGCAACGACCAATTTCTTGTCCGCTGACAGAATTGGACCCTAGTAACAAGAAGCAAACATGTTAGTGCCCCCTTTATGTTATGCCTCATCATGACAAAAATGTAAAAACGTGAGAATTAGGGGGAGTAGCCAACCAATGGGTTGTCGGCAAGCTTCTTGTCCATGATCTTGGTGAAGGCGGCCTGGAAAGCCCTGCAGCCTTCCTGGAACATCATGACCGCCTTTTATCCGTCGGATTCCCCGCCGGAGCTAGAGGCCTCCTCCCCTAATGAGGAGCCTTCTTGGACGTCGTTACCGTCGAGAGCAGCACCACGCTGCTTCTGTGGCGGTGGCTATGAAATTCGTGGTCGGACTTGGATCGTCGTCGGAGTTGTAGTCGCGGGCGCACCTCTCGAGCAGCTTGAGGAACTTGGCGCACGGCTTGCGGCGGCGGCCGGTGGCGTCGTCGGAGCCCTTTAGCTTCCTTTTCTTGTTTTTGGGGTTGCCCTTCCCCTTGTTCTTGCGCTTGTGGGGGTTCACCGCGGCGGCGGCCGGTGCATGTTGTGTGGCAGAGTCAGCCATGGATAGAGCTCGTCGATGAACTGGGGAGGCGGCGTGGAGAGCTGAGTACTCCTCGCCGCTTCGCTGTAGGATATGATGGATGGCGACTGCTTGCATCGAGAGGGTGGTGGAACCAGGGAAGGCGGCGACTCAATCGAGAGAGGAGGCGAGGAGGGGTGGGGGAAATTATCCCTAGCGGGCTGGATGGGCTGGGCCCAGTAACGAAGCGGAGAAAAGGGGAGTCCATTTATCGCCTACCGAGCGATGCAACTGGACAGGCCCAGTAGTTTACCAACACAGGAGTAATTTGAAGCGATTTTTCCGGAGTTTTGTGTATAGTTTTCTAATCTGGTTGTTAATCCGGTTTGTATTTATTCTTTCTACTTTTCCTTTTTTTCTGATTTTTTCCGTTCTCTTATTTTTTTTTCATGTTTTCTTTTGCTTATTTCTATTTTTTTTCCTTTTTTAATAACATAAAATTTCTAAAAATTCGAACTATTTTTTTAAAATGATTTGAACATATTTACAAATGGTCAGCGTGTTTTAAAATAGTTTCATTGTGTATTTAAAAAAGATTCATTGTGTATTTTAGAAATTTTATTCATTGTATATAAAGACAATGTTTATCATGCTTAAAAATGATCACCGTGTTTTCAAAAAATGTTCATAGTATATTTTTAAAATATTTTTTTCATTGTGTATAAAAATATATTCATTTTGTTTTTATAAAAGGTTCATCGTAGATTTTAAAACTATTCATGGCATATTTTAAGAATTTTTCATTGTTTATTAAATTTTTTTGTATTTCAAAACTATTCATTCGATGTTCTCAAAATTTATCCTCGAAAACTAAAATTTGTCATCGGCTTCAAACACCATACATAGGTACATGTATGCATTGCCATGATTCTCTAGCCTACACGCCTATTGGTTGTTTTCATGTTTTATAGTTCTTTTATTCTTTTTGAGGATTTGCACCATATAGGTGTGCTGCATAAGTGCTCACACCATAACTGGCAAGGTGTTTGATTGGGATTTTTCTTGGTTTTGAAGTTTGGCCTATAAGCCAAAAAAACCCTCCTATCTATCCCATATAAGACGAAGTGCAAAAGCCGAGAAAAAGAAGCCAAACACCCTCTAGGTCCACGCAGGAATCTAACAACATTAGAAAAGAGAAAACAAATAATCAAAACTAGTGTACTGTAGTGGGCCGGCTCATGCTTAACCGACCTGGGCGAGCACTACCTGTGACTTGCTGAAAGTGAGATATAAATGTACCATGTTGTGGGGTGCGTTATATCTTCTCGCATCTCTTAAAAAAATGTTCATGTATTTTATGAAAAAATAAATAAATTATAAAACAATGCCCTTTTTTCAGGAGAATTCTTAATTTTTTAATAAATAAATAATATTGTGTTTTCCGGAATCCCATAACAAGAAAAAGGGAGAAAAAAACAGTAGGAGTGCTTGCACAGCGCACTGCGCCACATGGGCCAGCACACGTGAGCACACTATCCACCTATGCAAATGCCGTGTCTAAAAAAACCCTATGCGAATGCTGGACAGTCTATCGCAATTACGATAGATTGGAGCTCCCACTATACCTTGCTATTAGCGAGTTGGTATGAGTGACAGTTTGTATGTATATATATAATGTTACTTCAAAATTTAAGAGGTGTTAACGTATCTTCTACAGATATTCACATATCTAGAAAATACATGATGAACACTTTTGAAATACACGATAAGCCAATTTATTGATACACGTGGCTTTTGTTTTTGGATAAAATGTTCACGACATCTTCAAACTGTCTAATGTGTATTTGGAAAATTGCACGCGCTACTTAGAAAAAGTGTTCACGTGTTTTTATTAAATTACCCAGGACAAATTTCAAAATGTTTGTACCATTTTCAAAAAAAATATTTACACATTTAAAAACCATGAAATGTAAAAAAATGTTCACATTTTTTTTCGAAACTGTTTATGACCTATAAAAAATTATTTGTACCATTCAGAAATTGTTCATGACACGTAAAAATAGTTCAGGAAAACGAAAAAAAATGATAACACAGTTTATTAAAAAGAATCACTCTTCGTGTTACAAAAAACATACTTTTTAAGTAAGTGAAAATAAACATAAGTAAAAAAATAAATTAAAAATTAAAAATAGAAGTAAAAAACGAGAAGGAAAACAGAAATCAAGAAAAATAAATAAAAATAAAGAAAATTAAATAAAATATATGGAAATAAGAAATAGAAAAATTAATGTGTAACAAAGAAAATGAGAAACAAAAAAAGAGGATAAAACCAGTGCTATAGAGAAACAAATGGCAAAAAAATATCGTAGGCCACCAAAAAACCCAAGAATAGAGAACCACTAGAACTAAATCAGTGGGTCGGCCCACCTCGGAGCGTTGTAGGTGAGTGCTTATTTTTATCTTTGAGGTATTGCCATCGTTGTTGTTTATATTTCATAAAAAACAAGGATACATCGTTTGATAACACATCAAATAGTAAATCACGATTCTGACCGCCAAACATTAGCTTGCGAGTCCTCCGATTTACTAGCCAACACATCAATCACCATATTGCCTTCCCTAGGACAGCGATAAAAACTAACTGGATTAACATTGTGACACAAGCACTGGCGGAGGACCCCGGTGGGCGAGGGGTGGCAGCCGCCATACCTTGATGCGGTGCAAAAGAAAATGTATACCTACGCATAACATGCTATCGGCTGGCTGGCTATACTCGTTGCCTCGTTGACTTGTCGTATCACTAGGAAAGTCACTGTTTACTGGAATGGGCCACGCAGACACATGCCCATGAGGCCTTGAACCACCGATACTGAACCGATCGCCCCACCCCGCACGAAGCCAGCCCAGCGACCCAAGATGCACTTCGGCGCACGCAACAACCCTAGCGAAACCTTCATGTTTTCGAGGATGTATTTGGTGCACTGAGGTAATTGGTGCTACCGGTGCACCGGTCCTCCATTGCACATTCAAAAATATAGGGAAAAAATCCGGAATAAATTAGTGCATTAGAACAACATCAATGTATGTCGTCATAAAAATTTAAATCAAAATTCGAGGCATTGCCCGAGATTAAAAAATGACACATTTGACAGTCAATAGTACATAACACAAGTTAGGCTTTAGTTTTGGCCCATTAGCACATTAATGTCAAAATTTTCATTTTTGTATCTCGGGCAATATTTCAAATTTTGATTTGAATTTTGTGACAAGATACTTTGATGTTGTATCAATACACGAATTTTTTTCCAAATTTTTAAAACAGTTTTGAATGTGCAACGGGGTCCGGTGCACCGGCAGCACCAATTGCCCTCGTGCACCAGATACGTCCCCGCGGTGTGTCGCCACACCTAGAAATTTTTTTCGTCCTCCGCCACTGGACACAAGAATGTGCATTCCTTGTAGATTGCCGCAACTGGTCTTAGCGAGTTTCTGACATTCTGCATCACATTAATGACCTACATGCATTCAGTTTCGACCAAATGATTGTTGCATCCAACGTCACTCGCCAAAATGAGACCGTCCCTGTGCCAACGGGCCTCCGCCGTCACTGCAAAAAACGTCTTGTATGTAGTGACAGAGGGAGTGCTATAGAGCATAGAACAGTGCTTTTGCAGTTGTTTGTTGTAGATGAGGTTTATACCATGTCACCATGTATCATGTATCATGATTAAACTTCAATTCTGGTGTTTTAAAAAGAGAACAAAATAAATACTCACAATCACGAACATGGCATGGCCCAACCGAACCATCAGCTAACCCCTCTCTCCCTCCATCGCCATTGCTAACACCTTCAAGCACTGGTCAGCTCCCCAACAAACACTGCATGCATGTATACGTGTGCAGCGTACAACTACAAACCATAACCTAAACCTCACCATGAGCTCTACATATACGGCCTGGAAGAGCCCGGCAATGAAGCACCACGGAAAAGGCGTACCACCGGCGAAGAGTTCGACGTGGCGTGACGTGACGTACCACCGACCTCCACGATGGTCGACCGCCACCGCGCCTTCGTCGCCGCCGCGACGCTCTGCCTCGTCTTCGCCCACGGCATGGCCGCGGCGCGGCCGCTGGATGGGGACCAATTTGCCGGCGTGGCACCGGCGGCGGCGGCTGCGGATATGGCGATGGACGTGTCGGCGGCGTCGCCGGATGGTTCTGCCACGTGGGAGCGCGGGGACGAGGCCCTCGGCGCCGGGAAGTGGCTGCCCCTGCCGCTGCCGACCGCGCTGACCGGCGGCCTGCGGTTCCCGGGGGTGTTCCAGTTCCCTGCGGCGACCGTGGGCGCGTCCATGCCGTGGATGGCCGGCGCGCCGCCCGCGCTCGCCGGGCCGGGGATGCCGGCGCTCGTGCCGCCGTACGTCGGCGTGACCCGACAGGAGCAGCTCAGCGTGTGGGCCTCGCTGTTCAACCCGTTCCGTGTCAGGCCGAGGGTGCCGGCCCAGCCGTCGTCGGTGCCGGCGGAGCCCAGGGTCCCCGCCGTCGCCAGCGCAGGGCTCGACAGGACGACGACGGTGGACCAGCCGGCCGGCGGCGCGCAGATCGGCGAGCCCAAGTGGGGCGTCTTCTTGGGATCCGCTACTCCAAACAACAACGGCTAGCTTAATTAGCTACTCCATATCTCAAGGCGCCGTGGCCAAATAAGCTAATTAGCTTAGTATACTTGTACTAGTAATCTATCCCTAATAATAAAGCACGGATTAACTCCGTGGGTTCACCGTCATAATACGCTTCTTTCCGTGATTTTATGCTTTCATTTTGAATTTAAAACATATTCGAGGTGGTACTAAACTTTCGTTATATCTGTTTAGATGCGTCTGGTTTTTGTTTTCCCGTACTTGGCCTCGGCTGATTCGCTAAACTGGGCCTCGGCTGGGCCTGCATGCTGAATTGTGTCCGTCGTAGGCTGGTTCACCGTCGTTTTCTATATCTGGCTGTATGTACGTGTGTTTGAATTAAAAGAAATTAGAGAAAAAAATGGTGACAGCGTTGGGATTTGATCCCTGGTCTCCCAGTAGACGACTTAGGCTAGGCTCCTAAGCTTGCTAATTAGGGCGCCTGGAACCTTAAGAATAGAGACAGGTGTACTCGGGCCGAGATAAATGGGCACGGTCTTGATGGGCATGTGCGAGTGCTACGGCCCACTGGACGGACAAGGGACCAGGCTGGAAGTTTTTTTCATATATTTTTACTTATCAAATAGTCCCACCTTGCTATTTAACATTAATTTTTACCAGTTTATATACGTTTTTTAGGTTGTCAGGCATCGAGAAGCTGCTTTGGAAATTAAGCAAAGAAATAAAGAAAGGAAATAGACATTCTTTGCATGAGAAATAAAGAAGGAAGATGGTAATTATGTAGAGCCGGCAAGAAAGGTAATATGTATTGAATAAGAAATAAAAAAGGAAGAAAATTGATGGTAATTATCTGGACGCCATATTAATCGCAGGAGTAATTAGCAGGCCTAGCAAAAAAGGAAAGAAAATAATTGCATGACAAAGAAGGAAGAAAATTAATGGTAATTATCTGGGCGCCATATTAATCACAGGAGTAATTAGTAGGCCTAGCAAAAAAGGAAAAAAATAATTACATGAGAAATAAAGAAGGAAGGAGAAAGAGAGAGGAAGGAAATAGACAGTAATTATCATGATATAAGAAAAGAAAGAGAAAGAAAAACTAATTAACAGCAGGTGCAAGGGAATCAATGGTAGGTTGCCATGCTTATGAGTAAAAATGATGTGGCATTTTTTAATCCTCGCTAAATTCATGTCATTTTTTTCTTTCGTTATGTTTTCCTTGCTCTTATAATCTTTATTGAATTTGCGCCAAATTTATAGCACATTGAACATGATGTTTGCACATACAATCCTCACTAAATTTATGTCAATTCTTTCTATCGTTCTAACACACAGGCATATATACTATTTTTAATATATAAATGGAGGTATAATATTATTGGTCCTCCCATTTCGTATGTCCATGGTGTTTCCTCATATTGAGCTAGGCTATTCTACCAATCGTCTGTCTTGGGCCACTTGGCCTCTACCACGTTCGCCCGCGTAACGTTCGACCACGGTGCCCTCCTAACATGTCTGGCGATATCTCACAGAAATTGTCCCAAAAGTTACAAAATATTACCCACCAATACAACCTACTCCCCCGTTCCTATATATAATAAGTCCTTTTAGAGATTCCACCACAAACTACATACGGATGTATATATACGTATTTTAAAGTGTAGATTAAATTATTTTACTTCATACGTAGTCTATATTGCAATCTCCAAAAAGACTTATATTTAGAAACAGATGGAGCATAAGTGATAAAAGAAGGTTTTACACAAGGGAATCCCCTGCCTATGCCGGCCCATGCAGTAAGGACCACGTATACTGCGCTCTGTGCGCTGGAAGAAGACGCCTGTATGGGCCGCCTATGTCCAGGCGGCCTGTTTTTTAAAGTTTGTTTTTATTTATTTATTTTATTTTTTTGTTTTCAATTTTTCTACTTTTAATAATTTGGGACAGCAAAAAAAATCTGGAAATTTTAGAAAACGAGAATTTAGCAATAATCTTTTAATAAATCATAAATTGTTTGTAGATTAAAAAATGTTTGTGATTTGGTAAAAAAAATGTTTGCTTAAAAAGTTCGTGTATTAGAAAATGTTAATGAAATTGAACAAAAAACGTTCATGACTTCAAAAACAATTTATTCATTCATAAAATGTTCACTGATTCAAAAGTGATCATGAATTTCAAAAAATGTTCGTTAAATCAAAAAAATGTCCATGAATTTCAAAAAATATTTCACAAATTTCCTAAAAATGTTCTTCGATTATAGAAATGTTCGTCGATTAAAGAAAATTGTTTTAAAACATGTTCACAAATTATTATTATTTTGCAAATAGCATAAAATCTTCAAGAATTCAAAAAATGTTCTTTATTTTAGAAAAAGTACAAAAATTTGTAAAATTGTCTAAAAATTTAAAAAATGTTCACGAGTTTAGAAAAAATGTTCATCATTTCATAAAACTGAGAGTGATAATGTATCTTGGTGATGCAGCAAAATGTGGTCATGGCCATTGAAGATTATAGTTTTTTTGCCGTTGCAACGCACGGGCCCTTTTGCTAGTTAAGTAAAAAAAGTAAAAAAAATATATGAAGGAACCTTCTTTTTCGAGAGTAGTATAGATAGATGTATGCACTTTTGCAACGTAGTGAAATGTTTATTTTGAGCTAGCAATCAATCATGGCAGGATTGAAAAAGACGTTGTTATCTATAAATCAATGTTGACTATTCTTTGTAAATGTAGGACGTAGAGTTTCCGAGGCCGAGCTCAAATAAGCTTGGTTGAACAGTAATTTTTTATCAAATCAAAACAAATTCAAAAAAATCTGATTTTTTTGTGACAAACATTGGCAAAAGTTTCAAGTGCTTGTAAAAATTCGTCATGAAATCACATTCCTAAAAGGCATGGCAAAAAAACAAAAAAACAAAAGCGAAACTCTGAAAATGCTACTTTTAAAAGCATTTTAAAATCTTTTTTTTACAAACATTGACAAAAAGTTTCAAGTACTTGCAAAAATTTGTCATGGCAACGAGTGCCACCATGACCAGAATTGCCACTCTTGCCGCCACTAGAATCTACCCCCCCCCCCCCCCCCCCCCCCCCCCCCCCCCGCCCCCACACACACACACAAAGGAAACGTTTTCTTTAAAAACTCACTTCGGCTGGCTTAGCTTAGCTCAGCTATGCTGCTTCTAGTGCTGTGACATTGTCAGTGCAGTGTCTCCTTTGGTCTGCTCTGTTTCTACTTAGTTTACTCCACTGGCTTCATCTGCGGGGTCAAGAAGGAAGAAGAAGCAAAGGAGGAGAGTTTGCAGCTAGCTAAGATGGCACAAGAAACTTTATATGATGGTGGTGAGATCTTACAAGAGAAGATTTCATGATTTCTTCCAAGTAGAAGGATTATGTACTACTAAAGTAAGCCTCCTTGTATTTTCTTGACGTGGGCAGTTTGCTGTTTGCTTTGTGCCAAAACACCTCACCTGATGAACAAATGTGAGGAGTTTGGAGCTAGAGGAAGGAAACATGCGATAAAACAGGGTACTTTCTTTGAAGGAAAAGAAGATTAATTAAATTAAATTAACCCAAGGGGAGACATGTCCTGTGTATATAGATCAAATAAAAGTGCAACGCCAAGGGAAAACCACCTTTTAGAAATACACAGTTTAGTTGTCTTCATGGAGCTTCCTTTTCGAAAAAAAGTTGTCTCCATGGAGCTTAGAGAGATATACATGCTTTTTTGGATTAGAGTACTAAATCGACTGCTTCACACAAGTTAAAGTATCACAAACGCATTTTAAACTTAAAAATAGTTCAAATGTATTATTAAACTCAAGCTAGTTCAAATGTATTATTAAAGGCAAGCTAGTTCAGATGTGCCATTAAACCCAATCTGAACAAATATTTAAACAACCACCATTCATACAATTTTGAACATATATGTTCTTCATTATGCTCGGAAGAACACCCTTGCAATGTTCACCAGCAAAATCAAGAACAGCACTAGTTTGGCAAGAAGTGCATCTACTTGTAAAGATAGAATAACTTTTGTTTTGTTTCAACAACATAACTAAATAGCTCAGCATGTTTTTTGTAGTTTCTTTGAACATATCATCTCTTTTGTCATCGATAATGTTATCAAGTTGAAAAATTAAGACCTATCAAATTCACATTTTAAACATCACCAGAAAAAAACATAGAAAATATAAGCTATTTGTTCAGATTGGGCTAAGCTAAATGCAACATATTCATTTATATTAAGTAGTATTATTTTTTGCAAATCATTTGTGGGGACCATAACATTAAATTCATTTTTAAAAATACATTAAAATATGAAAATGATGATATCATGTTTGTTGAGATATTAGGCAAGACTAAATTAAACATGTAATATTTAGATAAACTACTATTTTTATTTTGGGAATTGTTTGTGTGGCCCATGGCACCTATGGCTCCCGCACTAGATTCCAATGCCAAGTGCACGAGTTGAAATTTTTGCCTTTTGTAAGTAAATGACCATAAATGTGTGGTTTCCTGGGAGGTAAAACTGAAGTTTGCATAAGTTGATAAGGCAATGACTTGTATAGTCCATGTGTTATATTAAGAAATAAATGGTAAAAACAGAAATTGTAGCCGCAACCACCTATGTACAAGCTTCCTTTCTGAATATCATTTACCGGAGTGATCACCGCAACCCATTTGGTGTCACGTGCAAGTAGCCTCTGAATCCCAACCAAGTTATAGACGCATCCCCTTGTGTCCTCTGCCTGCAGAGCAGCTGTGCTGTTGACGCATCCAATCCATGACATGACCAACATAATCAATTCCAGCAAGAATACAAGATCACCCGCCCCTCCCTCCAAACACTCACCTCATCGCCCTGTTCCCTTTGACATTGATCATGATTCGATGAAATAAATAAAGAAATCAAGAAACCTAAAATATATTCTGATAAACAAGGGAAGATAACGCAGTAGTGCATCCATGCTAAGCGGGCAGAACACATGTTGAAGACCAGTGCGAGCGAAATAAACCCAAAAAGGGGAGTTGTTTTTTTCTTAAAAAACAATAAAATCTTATTTTGGCAAGGTAGTAGTGGCAAGCGAAAATAGCATATGGTTAACTTTTATTTGAATTCATGAACTTTTTGAAATATATTGTTTGACTTCATGAACATTTTTGAATTCATAATTTTTTTTTAAAATTGTGAACATTTTTTTAATTCCTGATTTTTTTTTCAAATCTACCAAAAACCGAGAGCTAGTTTTCTTAGCCAACAACAGCGAGAAGCTAGCGAAAAAATTGAAGTAAGGCAAGAGCTAGCCTGCAAGCAAAGTAGCTACCTTAGATAGCGTGGGCCACGGATCCCCTAAAAAGAGATAGTGGGCCACGGCCGCGAAGCTAGAGATACAATAGATCTTAGAGTATCGATCCATTTTGATCATCTTTAATAGCTCACTGAAAAAATACCGTTTAAGGGGGACTTGAGCCAAAAATAGCCCTTCAACAACTCCTGTAAACTCGGTTTTTACTGGACTCCATATATCTTTCCAAAGTTCCTTCATGTTTCTGGGAAGATGACCCTTCCCGTATAATCTGCCTGCCCCCCCCCCTCTGAAATTTCATGGGAGGAGACCCTCGCGCCGCCACCCGCTCCGCCTCAGCTACCCCTGCCTCATGTCGTGGTTCTAATTCTGACAGTAGAATGGGAGGGGGAGAATGGAGCTTGATCTAGCGAGACGCAAATGGGTACACACGAGGAAATATGCAGGTTCAGACCCCTCATGGTGGAGGTAAAAGCCCTACGTCATGTACTCATGAGGAGTGTTTCTCCGTGTATACTTTTGAGATTAATAAGGTGTCTGACTAAGAATGAGAGAGTGAGAGCGAGAGGACCACCCCTATCTAAGTGGTGGAGGGCGGATTATAAAGAGTGCATCACCCCCTTCATCTCCTACGTTACAAGGGAATTATGATAGTCATTATTCATGTCCACTATAGAAAGTAATGGACGCCTTTGGCTGTTGCACTTCTCCTACCCGAGTGATGATCCACCCGAGTGCTGCTCATACGTGTCTGTCTGAGAGGATTTATGCCGCGATGTCATTCGATTGACCAGAATCTCTTGGGCTTTGGTTGATGCTTTTACATGTTTAAGTAGTGGACATAGGCCCCTCCACGAGGTATAGACCATTGTAGGCCTACCTCATTTTTAAGTAGCGTGTGCGTGCGTGCGTTCATAGAGTTGGGTTTATGATATAGGGGAAAACCCTAGGTGGTCTGATGTTCACAATGGGGTAAGGAGGGGCGAAATAGAAATACATGGGCAAAGCCCAACAGTTGCACAGGCAGCCCCGTGTGCACGGGGTAAGTGGAGCCCGTGCGCATGGGGTATCCAGAGAGTTGGCGACTTAGCCCGTGCGCACGGGTCCTGTCCGCATGGGGTCCAGGGTCCCGTGGGCTCGGGGTATCCAGAGGCCTCACATTATGTAGCCTTCTCGTGGACTCCCTTCGGTGCTTGCTGGAACCTCGTCTTTTTGTTGACGGTTCCTTCTTCGCTTCCAAGCTTCTCTCGTGGATGGTATAGGCGCTTGCTTGTGGATGACCTCCTCCGTGTTACACTCATCATCGGGCTCAAACCTATACATGCACATGATAGAATGTCAAGTAGGATCCAAATTTTCTTTTTTTGCTGAGAGCCACTCATATGTCCAAATGATCTGAAATTTGAAGCGCACCTCATGCACTAAATTATCTAGCATGCAAAAACAATTTGGATTTTTAAAATTTTTTATGATTTTTTTCTTGAGCAGGAGCAGATGAGCCCAGGCTCGGAAATGGATATTCGTATATCACTAGTAGAAAACAGGGATTTGGTTCGGGCGTGGCCAACCCATTAGTCCCGGTTCAGTCACGAATCGGGACCCATGGGGGCATACGTCCCGGTTCGTGAGCCCAGGGGCCGACCGAGGCCTCGTGGGCATTGGTCCCGTTTCGTCTGGACCCATTTGTCCCGGTTCTAGGCACGAACCAGGACCAATGGGCCTCGCTCCTGGCCCACATACATTGGTCCCGGTTTGTGGCTCGAACCGGGACAGAAGGTGGAGCTTTAGTCCCGGTTCCAGCCACAACCCGGGACAAATGAGCTGCCTATATGTACCCCATCGCCTCAGCAGAGCACTCCACAGTGCTCTGTTTTTTCTGGCCGGCGAGGGGAGGGCATTTGGGTGCTCTAGCTCACCTCCTATGCACATGAGGTGTTCGATGAAATGCCCGAGGCACACTAGTTAAGCTTTCTCCTCTCGATGCTCGACCTCCAAGCTCCATTTTCCCCGAGATTTGCATAGGTTTAGCGGTCCGTCACGTCCCGTCCCCATCTTCACCGCCGTCGATCGCCTGTGCCGATCTCGTCGCTGGCACCACCGTGATGAGCCTCTTGTTCTTATCTTCTTTCTGAAAAAATATATTCTTACTTTAGATAGATACTTGTCTAATTTTCTTATTTTTATTATTGCTTGTTATTACATAGTGTGATGGTTTTGGTATCCGCCCCCGTCGGCCCTCGTCCTGGCTATGATTCGGATGTGGTATATATTATCTTTTTATAACTATTTGGTTCATTTATTGTTTATGACAATTATGCCGACCAATGTGACATAGATTTTATTTATGTAGGAGGTAGTTGAACCGAAAATTCCAACCGACCCTATTGTCGAGAGATTAAATTTAGTTGAAGAAGAAAACAATTACTTGAAGGAAAAAATAAAAAAAATTGAGGAGGAGAAGATGATATTGGAGTTGCATGTTGCGGATGTCGTTGGTGATCACAAGATCAAGATGGATGCAATGCGGTTGAAGGTGAGAAAGATTAGAAAATATGCCATTCATACCGAGGCTTGGTATCATTATGTCGTTGGATCAATTGTTACCTTGGTTGTGATTATGATCGCATTTGTTGTTGCATTGAAAGGTTTTACATAGTTTCAATGTATGGTTTAAGTAGATGCTCTGGAGAGCTATATGTTGTTCAATTTGAACTATGTATGTACTTTGGTTTTAATGTGATGATGAACTTCTATTAATATGGTCACTTATCTATCCATGTGAATCTGTAATGGTTTTTGACACACATAATTATATATAATGCAAGCAGATGAACCGGCAATGGATGTACGGTGACAGACACACATAATTATGTTTCTCGAAGTGGCTGAGGCAAACAAGCAAAATGGTTGCATGAAAAATAACAAATGAAGTCAGAAATGGTTGAAAATTGATGATGTGGCTTTGAATGGTGCATTTTGAACACACAAAAAGTATGGAGTTTAAATAAGTTCAAAAAAATGAAATCCCTTTGTAATAGATGAGTTTTCGTCTGAAACCCTGATACTTCGAAAGAGATTGTCCATTTTATACACGAAGTGCATCTAGTTTTTGCCGTAACCATCTCTACTTTTTAGCACATGCTATGTGGGTGAAATGATGATATCATGCCAACTTTAAACCTTTTCAGAGTTCATTTGTAGTGCTTTTCAATTTCAGGGTCATTTAATGCAAAAATAATGAACTAATAGCAAAAATAATGAACTAGAAAACTTTTATGAAACTCTGATAGAAAAAAATAATAAACTAAAAGAATGAACTAGAAAATTTTAAGGAAACTCTAATAAAAAACAGTGAACTAGAAAATTTTAATAAAACTCTAATAGCAAAAGGAATCAACTAAAAAGCTTTCATAAACCTCTAGTATTATTGAAACTAAAATTATATAAAATTTATGCAACTAAATTTTTTAAAGTATTTTCTGTTCAAAACATTATAAGCAAAAATAATTTTCATAAATAACTTTTTTGTTAGAAACTTTAATAGCAAAAAGAATTATCATAAAAATATTTTTGTTAGAAACTAAAATAACAAAAACTGTTTTTGAATATAATGATAAAACACAGTAATATTGAATAGTAGGAAAAAGAATCACTCCAAAATATATTTTTATAGTAAAGTTAATCACAAACTAGTGATTCACACAAATTTCAAAGAATTCAAATTTAAACTATTCAAATTGGAAAACTAATGTCACTAACAGAAAGTTTATTATTTTTATTACCTAAATCAAAAAGAATCACTGAAAAACAGTAAGTATTTTATTTTTATAGTAAAGGTAATCACAAACTAGTGATTCACACAAATTTCAAAGAATTCAAATTGGAAAACTAATGGCACTAACAGAAAGTTTATTATTTTTATTACCTAAAATAAAAAAGAATCACTAAAAAATAGTAAGTATTTTATTTTTATAGTAAAGTTAATCACAAACTAGTGATTCACACAAATTTCAAAGAATTCAAATTTAAACTATTCAAATTGGAAAACTGACGGCACTAACACAAAGTTTGTTATTTTTATTACCTAAAATAAAAAAGAATCACTGAAAAATAGTAAGTATTTTGTTGTAAGTAGAAATAAAATAAAACAAATAAAGCAACAATGATAACAAAAAAACTAAAAAAAATAAAAAATGCCACCTACTGGGCCACCACGGCCTGAATACGACTAGAAACCCACACATGGGCCAGGATTCAGGCCCGCAGTAGGCCCACAGGTAGATAAAGTGACTTTAGGCCCGTAAGCCTGCATTAGAGAGGAGCTCGAAGTGGTCAGTGCAGCAGCGCTTATAAACCACTGTCGAAGCCTCTCGGCTAGCAAGGTGGGACTAAACATCCCATCGCACCGCGACAGTTCCAGCACAAGACCATTGGTCCCGGTTCATGGCTCGAACCGAGATGAAAGAGGGCCTTTGGTCCCGGTTCGTGGCACCAACCGGAACCAATGCCACCCCTTTAGTCCCGGTTGGTGCCACCAACCGGGACCAAAGGCCTCTGCTTCCTGCCCCACCGTCGCCGCTAAATGTAACCTTTTAGTTATACATGCTATTTTTTTACATGTTTTTAGATTTTCATATATGTATGTATGTATTTTTTAGATATATGTATTTTTTATGTATGTTCATATATGTATGTATGTATTTTTTACATGTTTTTTGTATGTATGTATGTATTTTTTCAATTGTAATCAATGTTGGGGATATCGCTTATCGGGAACTTATTGGTCAACCCATGATAAGGGGTAAATTGGCGGGCGCGGGCGCGGTCAACCCATGATATCTTGAACAGTGATTGTAATATATGCAGAAGTTAGATTTTTAAAAAAGTTAGATCTATATATGTTCTCTGATTTAGTATATTTCAGGTTAGTTTCATTTTTAGAAAAGTTTTTATATATTTAGGAAGAAGGAAGAGAAGGAAGAAGGAAGAAGAAGAAAAAGTTTTATATATGCAAAAGTTACATTTTTAGAAAAGTTTTATATATCTAGCTAGGAAAGGAAGAAGAAGAAAAAGAATGAGAGGAAAAAGGAAAATAAGAAGAGGAAGTGATACGTCTCCAACGTATTTATAATTTTTGATTGCTCCATGCTATATTATTGTAACGCTCCGGACACACCCGCCGGTGGTCGTTACTCCTGGCGGGATCTAGACTGGCCCCACAGATCAATACTAGTCTTTTCTGCGCACTTTGTCCTCACTCGTGCGCACTCGGGAGAAATTTCCCGGTCGGTTACCCATCCTTAAATTACTCCAAGCCGAGCACGCTTAACTTTGGAGTTCTGTCCGAATAGGCTTCCGGAAAAGAAGGAGTTCCTTATTGATATGAGTTGTCTATCATCCCTAATAAGGCAGGCTATCACATACACCCCCACTTAGAGGAATCGACGTCCTCGTCGGGCCACATGAACGTTCCCTCTTGGCACATACGTCTGTGCATCAAGTCTGGTACATGTGCCATGCCGGGTGCCACTACGGGCACAAACGTCATGAACAACATGACCTCGCACCTTTCCGCAAACATCCGTGTAACCGCGAGGGTTGGCTCTGATACCAACTTGTAACGCCCCGGACACACCCGCCGGTGGTCGTTACTCCTGGCGGGATCTAGACTGGCCCCACAGATCAATACTAGTCTTTTCTGCGCACTTTGTCCTCACTCGTGCGCACTCGGGAGAAATTTCCCGGTCGGTTACCCATCCTTAAATTACTCCAAGCCGAGCACGCTTAACTTTGGAGTTCTGTCCGAATAGGCTTCCGGAAAAGAAGGAGTTCCTTATTGATATGAGTTGTCTATCATCCCTAATAAGGCAGGCTATCACATACACCCCCACTTAGAGGAATCGACGTCCTCGTCGGGCCACATGAACGTTCCCTCTTGGCACATACGTCTGTGCATCAAGTCTGGTACATGTGCCATGCCGGGTGCCACTACGGGCACAAACGTCATGAACAACATGACCTCGCACCTTTCCGCAAACATCCGTGTAACCGCGAGGGTTGGCTCTGATACCAACTTGTAACGCCCCGGACACACCCGCCGGTGGTCGTTACTCCTGGCGGGATCTAGACTGGCCCCATAGATCAATACTAGTCTTTTCTGCGCACTTTGTCCTCACTCGTGCGCACCCGGGAGAAATTTCCCGGTCGGTCACCCATCCTGAAATTACTCCAAGCCGAGCACGCTTAACTTTGGAGTTCTGTCCGAATAGGCTTCCGGAGAAGAAGGAGTTCCTTATTGATATGAGTTGTCTATCATCCCTAATAAGGCAGGCTATCACAATTATCTACTATTTTGGACATTATTGGGCTTTATTATCCACTTTTATATTATTTTTGGGACTAACCTATTAACCGGAGGCCCAGCCCAGAATTGCTGTTTTTTGCCTGTTTTAGGGTTTCGAAGAAAAGGAATATCAAACGGAGTCCAAACTGAATGAAACCTTTGGGAACGTGATTTTCTCAACGAACAAGACCCAGGAGACATGGACCCTACGTCAAGACACAAAAGAGGAGGCCACGAGGTAGGAGGGCACACCTACCTTCCCCAGGCACGCCCTCCACCCTCATGGGCCCCCTGTTGCTCCGCCGACGTACTCCTTCCTCCTATATATACCTACGTACCCCCGAATGATCAGATACGGAGCCAAAACCCTAATTCCATCGCCGCAACTTTCTGTATCCACGAGATCCCATCTTGGGGCCTGTTCCGGAGCTCCGCCGGAGGGGGCATCGATCACGGAGGGCTTCTACATCAACACCATAGCCCCTCCGATGAAGTGTGAGTAGTTTACTTCAGACATACAGGTCCATAGTTATTAGCTAGATGGCTTCTTCTCTCTTTTTGGATCTCAATACAATGTTCCCCCTCTCTTGTGGAGATCTATTCGATGTAATCTTCTTTTTGTGGTGTGTTTGTTGAGACCGATGAATTGTAGGTTTATGATCAAGTCTATCTATGAACAATATTTGAATCTTCTCTGAATTCTTTTATGTATGATTGGTTATCTTTGCAAGTCTCTTTGAATTATCAGTTTGGTTTGGCCTACTAGATTGGTCTTTCTTGCAATGGGAGAAGTGCTTAGCTTTGGGTTCAATCTTGCGGTGTCCTTTCCCAGTGATAGTAGGGGCAGTAAGGCACGTATTGTATTGTTGCCATCGAGGATAACAAGATGGGGTTTTCATCATATTGCATGAGTTTATCCCTCTACATCATGTCATCTTGCTTAAGGCGTTACTCTGTTTTCATTAACTTAATACTCTAGATGCATGCTGGATAGTGGTCGATGAGTGGAGTAATAGTAGTAGATGCAGGCAGGAGTCGGTCTACTTGTCTCGGACGTGATGCCTATATACATGATCATACCTAGATATTCTCATAACTATGCTCAATTCTGTCAATTGCTCAACAGTAATTTGTTCACCCACCGTAGAATACTTATGCTCTCGAGAGAAGCCACTAGTGAAACCTATGGCCCCCGGGTCTATCTTCTTCTTCATATTAATCTACCAATACTTAGTTATTTCCTTTTGCTTTTACTTTGCTTTTATTTTACTTTGCATCTTTATCATAAAAATACCCCAAAAATATGATCTTATCATATCTATCAGATCTCACTCTCGTAAGTGGCCGAGTAGGGATTGACAACCCTTATTTGTGTTGGTTGCGAGGATTTATTTGTTTTGTGCAGGTACGAGGGACTCGCGCGTAGCCTTGTACTGGATTGATACCTTGGTTCTCAAAAACTGAGGGAAATACTTACGCTACTTTGCCACATCATCCCTTCCTCTTTGGGGAAAACCAACGCAGTGCTCAAGAGGTAGCAAGAAGGATTTCTGGCACCTTTGCCGGGGAGGTCTACGCAAAAGTCAATATACCAAGTACCCATCACATACCCTTATCTCCCGCATTACATTATTTGCCATTTGCCTCTCGTTTTCCTCTCCCCCACTTCACCCTTGCCGTTTTATTCGCCTCTCTCTCTATCCTCCCTCTCTTTCTCTATTTGCCTCTTTTGCCCGCTTGCTTTTTGTTTGCTTGTGTGTTAGTTTGCTTGCTTGTCACGATGGCTCAAGATAACACTAAATTGTGTGACTTTACCAATACCAACAACAATGATTTTATTAGCACTCCGATTGCTCCCCTTACCGATGCTGAATCTTGTGAAATTAATACTGCTTTGCTGAATCTTGTCATGAAAGATCCGTTTTCCGGCCTTCCTAGTGAAGATGCCGCTACCCATCTTAATAGCTTCGTTGATTTGTGTGATATGCAAAAGAAGAAAAATGTGGATAATGATATTGTTAAATTGAAGCTATTTCCTTTTTGCTTAGAGATCGTGCTAAAGCTTGGTTTTCGTCTTTGCCTAAAAATAGTATTGATTCATGGAATAAGTGCAAAGATGCTTTTATCTCTAAGTATTTTCCTCCCGCTAAGATCATATCTCTTAGAAACGATATTATGAATTTTAAACAACTTGATCATGAACATGTTGCACAAGCTTGGGAGAGAATGAAATTAATGATACATAATTTCCCCACTCATGGTTTGAATTTGTGGATGATTATTCAAAAAATTTATGCCGGATTGAATTTTGCATCTAGAAATCTTTTAGATTCGGCCGCGGGAGGCACTTTTATGGAAATCACTTTAGTAGAAGCTACTAAACTCCTAGATAATATTATGGTTAATTATTCTCAATGGCATACTGAAAGATCTACTAATAAAAAGATGCATGCGATAGAAGAAATTAATGTTTTGAGTGGAAAGATGGATGAACTTATAAAATTATTTGCTAGTAAAAGTGTTTCTTCTGATCCTAATGATATGCCCTTGTCTACTTTGACTGAGAATAATAATGTATCTATGGATGTGAATTTTGTTGGTAGGAACAATTTTGGTAACAACGCGTATAGAGGAAATTTTAATCCTAGGCCTTATCCAAGTAATCCCTCTAATAATTATGGTAATTCCTACAACAATTCTTATGGAAATTATAATAAGATGCCCTCTGATTTTGAATCTAATATTAAAGAATTTATTACTTCGCAAAAGAATTTCAATGCTTTGATTGAAGAAAAATTGCTTAAGATTGATGAGTTGGCTAGGAACGTTGGTAGAATTGCTCTTGATGTTGATTCTTTGAAACTTAGATCTATTCCACCTAAGCATAATATCAATGAGTATCTCAAAGCCATGAGAATTTCCATTGATGAGTGCAAAGAAAGAACCGCTAGGATGCGTGCTAAGAAAGATGCCTTTATAAAAGCGTGTTCTTCTAGTTCCTATGAAAATAAAGATGAAGATCTAAAAGTTATTGATGTGTCCCCTATTAAATCTTTGTTTTGTAATATGAATCTTGATAATAATGGGACTGAATATGATCCACCTTTACCTAGAAGACGTTCTAAGAATTCGGAGTATTTAGATCTTGATGCTAAAATTGATAAAAGTGGGATTGAAGAAATTAAAACCCTAGATGTTGCTTGAGGGAGTCCTAGATTAGGGGGTCTCCGGATAGCCGGACTATCTCCATTGGCTGGACTGTTAGACTATGAAGATACAAGATTGAAGACTCCGTCTCGTGTCCAGATGGGACTCTGCTTGGCGTGGAAGGCAAGCTAGGCAATACGAATATGGATATCTCCTCCTTTGTAACCGACATTGTGTAACCCTAACCCTCTTCGGTGTCTATATAAACCAAAGGGTTTTAGTCCGTAGGACAACAATCCCAACATACAATCATACCATAGGCTAGCTTCTAGGGTCTATCCTCTCTGATCTCGTGGTAGATCTACTCTTGTACTACCCATATCATCAATATTAATCAAGCAGGACGTAGGGTTTTACCTCCATCAAGAGGGCCCGAACCTGGGTAAAACATCGTGTCCCCTGCCTCCTGTTACCATCCGGCCTAGATGCATAGTTCGGGACCCCCTACCCGAGATCTGCCGGTTTTGACACCGACATTGGTGCTTTCATTGAGACTTCCTCTGTGTCGTCGCTGTTAGGCTTGATGGCTCCTACTATCATCGATAGCGATGCGGTCCAGGGTGAGACTTTTCTCCCCAGACAGATCTTTGTATTCGGCGGCTTTACACTGCGGGCTAATTGGCTTGGCCATCTGGAGCAGATTGAAAGCTACGCCCCTGGCCGTCAGGTCAGATTTGGAAGTTTGAACTACACAGCCGACATCCGCGGAGACTTGATCTTCGACGGATTCGAGCCACAGCCGGGCGCGCCGCACTATCGGATGGGTTTGACCTAGCTCTGCCGCCGAACAGTACCCCAGAGGCCGCGCCCGCATCAGCTCCGACCCTTAGTTCGGAGCCAACTGCGCCCATCGAGGATGGGTGGTTAGACACCGCCTCAGGGGCTGCAGTCTCAACGGTGATCGAGCCAAACACCAGCATAATCCTCTGCGCAGCCCGTGACTCCAAGGTGCCGGACTCTTTTCCGGACTCCGAACCATCCGCGCCCCTGCCAATCGAATTCGATTGGGAGCTGATTGTGGAATTCACCACCACGGATATCTTTCAGCACTCGCCCTTCGTCGACATTCTGAATTTACTAAGGTCTCTCTCTTTGTCAGGAGAGCCCTGGCCGGACTATGGCCAACAGGATTGGGATGCGGACGACGAAGAAATTCGACGCCCACCCACCACCCACTTTGTAGCCACTGTCGATGATTTAACCGACATGCTCGACTTCGACTCCGAAGACATCGATGGTATGGACGACGATGTAGGAGACGAACATGAACCAGCGCCTATAGGGCACTGGAAAGCCACCTCGTCATATGAAATATACGTGGTGGATACACCCAACGAAGGCAATGGCGACGAGATAACAGAGGATGACCCCTCCAAGAAGTAACCCAAGCACCAACGTCTGCGCCGCCGCTCTAAGTCACGCCAAAGCAAAAGTGGTGATACCGGCACAGGAGATAATAACACTCCGGATAGTGCCGAAGACAACAACAATCCCCTCCAGCAAGATTTAGAGCAGGAGGATGAAGGAGACAGCTCTCCTGAGAGAGCGGCAGACGGAGAGGAGGAGGATGACAATTACATCCCCCCCTTCGAAGATGAGGCAAGCCTCGGCGACGATGAATTCGCTGTCCCAGAGGATCCCGTCGAACAAGAGTGCTTCAAGCGCCGGCTTATGGCCATGGCAAATAGCCTGAAGAAAAAGCAGCAGCAGCTTCAAAGTGATCAAGATCTGCTAGCTGACAGATGGACTGAAGTCCTCGCGGCCGAGGAATATAAACTCGAGCACCCCTCCAAGAATTACCCAAAGTGCAGGTTACTACCCCGACTGGAGGAAGAAGCGTATGATACGGCTGATTGGCCACCTCGTGGCCGCGATAGAGAGGCATTCCAGCCAAAAGCTCAGCCTCCACCCAGACGCCATTCAAATGAAAAGGCATGGGGAGGTACGCCAGACCTGCGAGACATATTGGAGGACAAAGCAAAGCATGCAAGATCAATCTATGGATCACGACGGCGCACCACTCTGCGAGACGATAAACGTCACGCCGGATACAGTAAAAGCAAATTCGGCCGGGCCGAACACAGCGGGCAAGACCCATTCGAGCTGCGTCGCGATATAGCCCAATACAGAGGCGCCGCACACCCCTTATGCTTCACAGACGAAGTAATGGAACATCAATTCCCAAAAGGTTTCAGACCTGTAAATATTGAATCATACGATGGCACAACAGATCCCACAGTACGGATTGAGGATTTCCTCCTCCACATCCACATGGCCCGCGGTGATGACTTACACGCCATCAAATACCTCCCACTAAAGCTCAAAGGACCAGTGCAGCATTAGCTTAACAGCTTGCCAGCGGACTCCATTAGCTGTTGGGAAGATCTGGAAGCCGCATTCCTCGACAACTTTCAGGGCACCTATGTGCGACCACCAGACGCCGATGACTTGAGCCAGATAATTCAGCAGCCAGAAGAGTCGGCCAGGCAATTCTGGACTCGGTTTCTTACAAAGAAAAATCAAATCATCGACTGTCCGGATGCGGAGGTGATGCGGAGCATCCCACGACCATCCACATGGACGCCACCTCAACTATCCAAGCTCCAAGTGGACCAATGACAAGGGCTAGGGCATGTGCTATTCAATCCGAGGTGACATCACTCCTACTTGAGTTTTCCACCTCTTCAAGTGAGACATGGCTACTGCCTAAGTCCGAGATACTATGTGTCATCAGGTACAATGCTCAAGACTCGGAGCTGAGGACTGTAGAAGAAGAGACAGGCATCAACACTCTGGACAGCCCGGAACTTCCAGCCCCCGGAGCTTCCGGCCGACCCGGAGCTTCCGGCCGCTGATGACTTCGACCAGCCCAGGCGTGCCAACTCTCGGTTAGCCCGGACCCCGTCCCGGACCTTCCGGCGCCCGGAACCTCCGGCCTGCCCAGACCTTCCGGCCCCCGGATGCCAGCACATCTCCACCACGCCAACTCTCTGGTTAGGCCGGACCCTCCCCGGAACCTCCGGCGCCCGGAACTTCCGGCCCTGCCTGCGCGCAGCCACTTGGGCCGAGGCCCGTGTACCCTTTCGTCACCTAGACTATATATACTCTATCCCGTACAACTTTCTAGGGTTAGCATTGGTTTAGCTCATTGAGAGATAGAGCATTGCTCATCCATATCGGATCTACTCCACGAGAGAGACCGCGACCCCTCTACGGAGAAGATCCACCTTGGATTCAAGACCCCTTTACGGAAAGATCCCCTTGTGGAATCAAGACCTCCTCCCGGATAAGAACCGGCTACCCTTTTGTATCATCCTTAGTTGTCCGTGGACTCGTGTATCATTCTATGTACCCGAGGATCTAGCACATGTGTGACTTGTTCTTGTTAGTTTGAGTGTTCCTCTTGTGTTTCCCCTTGTGTTTTCCCCTGTTTTCCCTCGTTCCCCTCTTCACGTTCATTGTGTTCTTCGCGGGATCCGCTCCTTTCGTGAAAGATCGGGCCACTAGGGTTCTACCCTACATCATTCTTGGTATCTAGAGCCACGTTGATCATGATTTCGGAGCCTCCCCGTTGTGTTTCTAGCCTAATTTTGTTGTTTTTCGTTCTAATCCAAAAATCCCCACCAAAAATAGCCCCAATTTTTTTTATGATTTGTTCGCGTGTTGAGATTTTGTTGGTTTTGATCCGTGAAGTTTGTGTGTGGCTCATAGATCTAGCCTCCCCACCTTCTTTTCCTCCAATTTCTTCTTTTTCCCCTTCGGATTTGGGATTTTCCCCAAGTTTTTCCGCCCAAATCCACAATCCCCAAGTCTCTGTTCTTGGCAGAATCCCGACCACCGGAACTTCCGGTCCAGCCCGGACATTCCGGCCCCCGGAGCTTCCGGCCTTCCCCGGAACCTCCGGACCCCGGACTCTCCGTCTTGCCCGGAACTTCCGGCTTCGACAGAAAGTTTGCACTACTTCCACATCTCCGCCCAAATTTCCACCAAATTTTGTTCCGGTGCTCAGCATATACCATATATACTTCCGCATACCTCCACCATTTCCGCATAACCCAACTATTTTTGGACACTCTCCGACACAATTGCTACTTTGAGGTTTGAGAATTTGAGTTGCGGTACCGTATCCTTTTGTGTTTCGGCTATCTAGGTACGGTTTGACATCGACATCACCGCTGCTCATTTTTGCCACGGACGCGTCATCAACAACGACCACCTCGACTACGAGTTGGTATTCGTGCCACCATTTTGACACCATACCGGAAGCAAGACCGGTAACCTCATCTTGGTATTGGACATATCACTCTTGCCATTACATTGATAGCCATCATAGCCTTACTCCTTGCGTTGCTTACCCATCGAGACTAGCCATTGAGTATTGCCGGCAACAAGACTTGTGCACATTAGTGATCATACTTCCCATAGCATACATACATCATTGTTGCCTATATTGGTATCATCTCTTGTGTCACAAAGTTTTCATCGCATACTCACTTGCTATCTTGGTTCGTCAAGCATTGCATGAGAAAAGAGCTCAAACATCAAAGAGCCAAACAAGATTTTAAGCAAAGAGGAAGGATAAGCAAAGAGCTTTTAAGCAAGAACCATAGCATCATACAACATTAAGATTGTCATACTCGATCATCTTGGATCATAACATAACAACACATTGCATACAAAGTATTTGGGATAGAAGTCGTTACATTTTTGCTAAGTAGGTTGTGCACAAGTTCTTGTATCCGCCTATCGTGCAATCGTGCTAGCGTCTCTCTAGTGTTGTGCAACAAGAGCATTTTCGTGGATTCCACATTTTGGCTCACCCTTGGTTGCACAACCCCACTTATCTTTTTGCGAGTGTGTTTCCGTGTACCTTATATGCTTGGTCTACTTGTTACATTGCATCTTGCGAATCTTTTCCAACATTATTGAAGCTCACTTACAATTACATCAAATTTTGTGCCACCATCCTAACCAAGCTCCACCAAAAGCTTTTACTTGTGTAGGTGTGAGAAACCGACAAGAACTCGTACCAATTGTGCTATTTCCTTGTCCTACATTGGAGTGATCCTCGATCCACTTTCAACTTCGGTCAAGGTACATTTGGTACTCGTTCTTCTCTTTCTACCACTCACATTTGTCTTGGAATGATGGATAGGCCAAGTACTTCTACCAACCCACTCTTCATGGAGCAAGACGACAACATGAACTCCTTCGTCACCAAGAGTCACCTCTTTGGTACACAACGTGCTTTGCATCAAGAGCAACAAGCTATGAGTGAACGCATCGACAACCTTGCCGCCGACTTATGACTTTCCGAGCAACGTACTAGGGACTACTTTGACCACAAGCTCGACGATCACAAGCAAGAGAATGACGCAAGGATGGATGAGATTCGCACTTTGTTGCTCATCCACTCTTCTTCCACTTCAAGAAGGAGCCGTTCAAGTCGCCATTCCGACCTTACCCTCTCCGGCTCAAGTACACCGACATCGAACACTCTTCGTCGAGCCGCGCGCACCGACCGTCAAGCAAACCTCAATCCATGTCGGGACATCGACTCTCAAGAGCACCGACGATGTTAAGCCGAAGAAGCCTTTGCTCTAGCTCGAGAATGACAACTACAACGCCAACATGAAGAGGAAGAATGCGCGCGTCTACACCAAAATGCACAAGATGCCGAGGCTCCACGTAAAGAACAACAACTCCGTGACGCTCAAGAACTTGAGGCGCAACAAGCTCTACGCGATGCGAGTCGAGCCGTTGCCGACCGAGGCCGTCAAGCCCGTGAAGAAGAGGAAGCACTTCGCGAAGAAATTCACGAACGACGACTTCAAGCTCGCATGCATCGTCTAATTCCTCCTCGAGCTCGACGCGCTCCTCCACAAGCTCGCCAAGACCATCAAGTTCATCAAGAGCATGAAAACAATGGGAATCCTCCGCGACAAGAGTAACACGAGGTTGACAACCCTCTGCGACAAGAGCACCACGAGTTGAACAATCATCTACAACATGGGCGTCATCATCCCCGACCCCAACACAATGAAGAGCAACGCTACGGCAAGCTCAAGTTCACCATGCCCAAGTTCAACGGAAGCAACGATCCCGAAGAATACCTTTCATGGGCATTGAAAGTTGACAAGATCTTCCATTTGCACAATTATGAAGAAGAGAAGAAGATCGCGATGGCATCCGTTGAGTTCCAAGACTATGTCCTCATTTGGTGGGAACAAATCATAGAGCGCCATGAGGCAAGAGGTGAACCACCCATCACTACTTGGGCACAAATGAAGGATGTCATGAGAGCACGCTTCGTGCCTACCTACTACAACCGCGACCTCTTCAAGAAACTCCAACAACTCAAGCAAGGAACCAAGAGCGTTGAAGAGTACTACAAGGAGATGGAGATTGCCATGATACGAGCCAATGTCATGGAAGATGATGAGCAAACAATGGCACATTTCTTGAATGGACTCAATCATCCTATCAATAAGATCGCCGACTTCCAACCATACTCAAATCTCATCGAGCTAGTGCACCAAGCTACCAAAGAGGAACGCCAAGTGCAAGATGATTTCAAGTACGCCAAGTTCTCATCCAAGTCCTACGGCTTCTCCAATAACCAAGCTTCAACGACTCCAACACCGACTACAAGACCTTCTACTTCCAACATCGACAAGTCGACTTCCAAGAAAGCTTCGCCAACTACAAGCAACCCTACTACGGGCAACTTCAAGCCGAGAGCTTCATCATCTTCAACCCCAACCGATGAGACCGTCAAGACGAGTTCCTTCAAGTGTTTCACTTGTGGAGGCCGAGGCCACAAGTCCTATGAGTGCACCAACAAGCGGACCATGGTCTTCAATGACGATGGCACTTATGACTCCATGAGTGAAGGTGAAATGGAAGCACTTGAGGAAGTTGCCATGCACCGCCAAGTGAACAATGAAGAAGAACAAGTATTTTGTGATGAATACTCAAGTCCCGCACTTGTTGTCTCAAAAGTCTTTATTCTCCAACATCACCAAGAAGAAGACCAACGATGCCACATATTCCACACCAAGGCCGGCATCAATGGACGATCCGTCAAGGTCATCATCGATGGAGGGAGTTGTCACAATCTCGCAAGTGAAGAACTTTGCTCCAAGCTCCAATTACCCAAGACGAAGAATCCACATCCATACAAAGTGCAATGGCTTAGTGACTCCAGCACCATCCAAGTCGAGCACCGAGTACAAGTCTCCTTCAAGATCGGCGCCTACGAAGACACCTTGGAGTGCGACGTTGTTCCAATGACCGTTTGTCATCTTCTCCTTGGACGGCCATGGCAATTCGATAGAGGAGTCATCCACAACGGTCGAACGAACCACTACATCTTCAAGATGAAGGGCAAGGAGTACGTCCTCCGTCCAATGTCGCCAAGTCAAGTGATCGCCGACAAGCATACCACCCATCGTGGAGAGAATGGTGAGAGAGTGAGCCACCAAAAAGAGAGTGAGCGCCACAAGCCCAAATTGAGTGCCTCCACGATGAGCGAAAACAAGAACTTAGTTCTATTTGCCACCAAATGTGAGATGTGAGAAGTGTGTGAGAACCCATCTAATGTCCTACACTACGTCATCGTGTGCAAGGACAATGCACCACAAACTAACACCTCTCACACTCTTCCTCTAGTGTTGTCTTCTCTTTTGCAGGAATTTCAAGATGTTTTCCCGATGAGCTACCTCCAGGACTACCTCCTCTACGAGGCATTGAGCACCGAATCGACCTCATCCCCGGAGCACCACTTCCAAACAAAGCTCCCTACCGCGTCAACCCTGAAGAAACCAAAGAAATTCAAAGGCAAGTAAAACATCTCATAGACCATGGACATGTGCGTGAAAGTTTGAGCCCTTGTGCCATTCCGGTCATTCTTGTGCCAAAACGTGACGGTAGTTTTCGCATGTGCTCCGATTGTAGACCTATCAATGCTATCACCATTCATTATAGGTATCCCATTCCACGCCTAGATGATATGCTTGATGAGCTTAGCGGTGCCACTATATTTTCCAAAATTGATCTTAAGAGTGGTTACTATCAAATCCACATACAAGAGGGTGATGAATGGAAAACCGCCTTCAAAACCAAGTTTGGTTTGTATGAGTGGTTAGTCATGCCTATGGGTCTTTCGGAAGCACCGGGCACTTTTATGCGCCTCATGAATCATGTCTTTCGCCCTTACATTGGTATATTTGTTGTGGTTTACTTTGATGATATTCTTGTGTTTAGCAAATCTATCCAAGAGCATGTCACCCATGTCCGCACCGTTTTGCAAACTCTTAGGAAAGCGCGTCTCTATGCTAATATGGAGAAATGCCTTTTTGGTGTTGATAAGCTCGTTTTCTTAGGATTTGTTGTCTCTTCTAAGGGTGTTCATGTAGATGAGTCCAAGATCAATGCTATTAAGACTTGGACGCAACCAACCAACTTGCATCAAGTGCATACTTTCCTTGGCCTTGCGGGTTTCTATCGTCGCTTTGTAAAGGATTTTAGCACCATTGCTTCGCCTTTGCATGCTTTGGGAAAGAAGAATGCGCCTTTTGTTTGGGGACCATCCCAAGATACCGCATTAAATGAGCTTAAGAATTTGCTTACTCATGCTCCCGTGCTTGCTTTACCCAACTTCGACAAACCTTTTGAAATTCATTGCGATGCTAGTGGTAATGGCACAGGAGGTGTGTTAACGCAAGAGAAGCGCCCCATAGCTTACTTTAGTGAGAAAATTTCCGGAGAGCAACTCAACTACCCCATCTATGACAAAGAGTTATATGCTTTAGTCCGTGTTTTGCATGAATGGGAACACTACCTTCGTCCCCATGAGTTTATCATTCATACCGATCATGAGACTCTCAAGTATCTTAAGGGACAAACTAAGTTGAACAAGCGTCATGCTAAATGGAGTGAATTTATTGAGTCTTTTCCATATGTCATCAAGTACATCAAAGGTAAAGAAAACATAGTAGCAGATGCTCTTTCCCGCATTTGCATGCTTGTCACGCAACTTGAGTTAGATGTCATTGGCTTCGAGCATATCAAAGACTTATATGAGCATGATACAACTTTTGCCATTCCTTATGCCAAGTGTTTGTCGAATACATCTTGGGAACGCTATTACATCAAAGATGGCTACCTTATGAGAGCTAACAAACTTTGCATTCCTGAGTCCTCGCTTCGTTTGTTGCTTTTGCAGGAATCTCATGGAGGAGGCTTAATGGGACACTTTGGACGCGACAAGACGTTCGCCACGCTCTCGAAGAGCTACTTTTGGCCAAAGATGTTTCGGGACGTCAATCGCTTCACCAAACGGTGTTCTACATGTCGCAAAGCTAAGTCCAAAGCTCAATCTCATGGTCTCTATATGCCTTTACCGATTCCATACCAACCTTGGGAAGACATTAGCATGGACTTTGTACTTGGTTTGCCTAGGACTCGCAATGGGAAAGATTCCATATTTGTCGTTGTGGACCGTTTCTCAAAAATGGCACACTTTATTCCTTGTAACAAGATAGACGATGCTTCACATGTGGCTAATCTCTTTTGTAGGGAAATATTGCATCTACATGGTGTGCCAAAGACTATCGTCTCGGACTGCGACGTCAAGTTCCTTAGCTACTTTTGGAAGACCCTATGCGCCAAGCTCGGAATCAAGCTACTCTTCTCCACGGCATACCATCCTCAAACCGACAGCCAAACGGAGGTGACAAACCGCACACTCTCCGCTCTACTTCGAGTACTCATCAAGAAGAACATCAAGGAGTGGGAGGAGTGTCTACCCATCGCCGAGTTCGCCTACAACCGAGCAAGACACTCAACAACTGGCAAGTCCCCTTTCGAGGTCGTCTACGGATTCAACCCTTTGTCACCATTGGATATTCTACCTCTACCACTCCGAGAGCGAATCAATTTGGATGCAAGTGCACGAGCGACCCATATCAAGAAGGTGCATGAAGATACAAGAAACACCATCGAGCGCCAAGTACAACGCCTTGCGACCAAGCTCAACGTCAACAAGCAACCTATGGTCTTCAACATTGGTGATCTCGTGTGGCTACACCTTCGCAAGGAGCGCTTTCCACAAGAACGCAAGTCTAAGCTTCGACCTCGAGCCGATGGACCCTTCAAGGTGCTCACACGCTACAATGACAACGCTTACAAGATCGACCTCCCACGGGACAAATACAACTTGAGCGACATCTTCAACATCAAAGATCTCTCTCCCTTCCATGGTGATGAAGAACTCGATCCGAGGACGGATCTTCCCCAAGGGAGGGGAGATGATGCGGAGCATCCCACTACCATCCACATGGACGCCACCTCAACTATCCAAGCTCTAAGTGGACCAATGACAAGGGATAGGGCACGTGCTATTCAATCCGAGGTGACATCACTCCTACTTGAGTTTTCCCCCTCTTCAAGTGAGACATGGCCACTGCCTAAGTCCGAGATACTATGTGTCACCAAGTACAACGCTCAAGACTCGGAGCTGAGGACTGTAGAATAAGAAACATGCGTCAACACTCTGGACAACCCGGAACTTCCGGCTAGAGCCCGGAACTTCCGGCCCTCGGACCTTCCGGCCGACCCGGAGCTTCCAGCCGCCGATGACTTCGACCAGCCCAGGCATGCCAACTCTCGGGTTAGCCACGCTCGTATTGATGAGAATCCCATAATAAGGGGACACGATCTCTGCTTTGACAAGACGTGTCGAAAAACTGCCTCGCGTTATGTGCGGGGCTGGGAACGGTTCGAATAATCACCGGGCCATGACATAACGTCATGTTGCCAAAACAAGCCAGCAAATTAGATCTGCGAAAATATTATTCTCTCTACGGTGGTACGTGGAACTTATTTTGCAGGGTCGGACACTATCCTCGTTTTCAAGTTCTTCTATGATGTATTCGGAGAAGGAACCTGCCTTGCAATGCCGAAGACAATACTGCGTGCCGGACTCATCGTCATTGAAGCCTGGTTCAGGGGCTACTGAGGGAGTCCTGGATTAGGGGGTCTCCGGATAGCCGGACTATCTCCATTGGCCGGACTGTTAGACTATGAAGATACAAGAT
This sequence comes from Triticum urartu, assembly GCF_003073215.2. Lineage (NCBI taxonomy): Eukaryota > Viridiplantae > Streptophyta > Magnoliopsida > Poales > Poaceae > Triticum > Triticum urartu. The sequence continues at coordinate 51,956,416 of NC_053026.1, read as the reverse complement.
TGAAGACTTCTTCTTATGTCCGGATGGGACTCTGCTTGGCGTGGAAAGCAAGCTAGGCAATACGAATATGGATATATCCTCCTTTGTAACCGACCTTGTGTAACCCTAACCCTCTTCGGTGTCTATATAAACCGAAGGGTTTTAGTCCATAGGACAACAATCCCAACATACAATCATACCATAGGCTAGCTTCTAGGGTTTAGCCTCTCTGATATCGTGGTAGATCTACTCTTGTACTACCCATATCATCAATATTAATCAAGCAGGACGTAGGGTTTTACCTCCATCAAGAGGGCCCGAACCTGGGTAAAACATCGTGTCCCCTGCCTCCTGTTACCATCCGGCCTAGACGCATAGTTCGGGACCCCTACCCGAGATCCACCGGTTTTGACACCGACATTGCTAAACCCACTATTTTGGATTTCAAGGAATTTAATTATGAAAATTGCTCTTTTATTGATTGTATTTCCTTGTTGCAATCCGTACTAAATTCTCCTCACGCTTATAGTCAAAATAAAGCGTTTACTAAACATATCGTTGATGCCTTGATGCAATCTTATGAAGAAAAAACTTGAATTGGAAGTTTCTATCCCTAGAAAACTTTATGATGAGTGGGAACCAACTATTAAAATTAAAATTAGAAATCATGAATGCTATGCTTTATGTGATTTGGGTGCTAGTGTTTCCATGATTCCGAAGACTTTGTGTGATTTGTTAGGTTTCCGCGATTTTGATGATTGCTCTCTAAATTTGCACCTTGCGGATTCCACTATTAAGAAACCTATGGGAAGAATCAATGATGATCTTATTGTTGCAAATAGGAATTATGTGCCCGTAGATTTTATTGTTCTTGACATAGATTGCAATCCTTCATGTCCTATTATTCTTGGTAGACCTTTCCTTAGAACAATTGGTGCAATTATTGATTCCAATTTCCGTTAAGGAAAGGCATGGAACACTTCCCTATAAAGAAAATTAAATTATCTTATGAATCTATTATGAGAGCCACTTATGGATTGCCTACCAAAGATGGCAATACCTAG